>NW_018735193.1:0-20536 GCF_002204515.2 Aedes aegypti
CTGAGATTGTAAAACAGCGCAGTGTATTGATTATGATCATCAACTCAAACGTGCATGTCTGGCACTGAATGAAAACATTGGTCGTAATTAAAAGTTTTTTTTGTTTGCCCTATGAAGCCCCATTTCTATTACCATTCACTCATTCTATGGTTAAACGATGGTATAAAAGTCAATTGTGTTTGTATTGTATTTGTATTGTATTTGTATTGTATTTGTATTGTATTTGTATTGTATTTGTATTGTATTTGTATTGTATTTGTATTGTATTTGTATTGTATTTGTATTGTATTTGTATTGTATTTGTATTGTATTTGTATTGTATTTGTATTGTATTTGTATTGTATTTGTATTGTATTTGTATTGTATTTGTATTGTATTTGTATTGTATTTGTATTGTATTTGTATTGTATTTGTATTGTATTTGTATTGTATTTGTATTGTATTTGTATTGTATTTGTATTGTATTTGTATTGTATTTGTATTGTATTTGTATTGTATTTGTATTGTATTTGTATTGTATTTGTATTGTATTTGTATTGTATTTGTATTGTATTTGTATTGTATTTGTATTGTATTTTGTATTGTATTTGTATTGTATTTGTATTGTATTTGTATTGTATTTGTATTGTATTTGTATTGTATTTTGTATTGTATTTGTATTGTATTTGTATTGTATTTGTATTGTATTTGTATTGTATTTGTATTGTATTTGTATTGTATTTGTATTGTATTTGTATTGTATTTGTATTGTATTTGTATTGTATTTGTATTGTATTTGTATTGTATTTGTATTGTATTTGTATTGTATTTGTATTGTATTTGTATTGTATTTGTATTGTATTTGTATTGTATTTGTATTGTATTTGTATTGTATTTTGTATTGTATTTGTATTGTATTTGTATTGTATTTGTATTGTATTTGTATTGTATTTGTATTGTATTTGTATTGTATTTGTATTGTATTTGTATTGTATTTGTATTGTATTTGTATTGTATTTGTATTGTATTTGTATTGTATTTGTATTGTATTTGTATTGTATTTGTATTGTATTTGTATTGTATTTGTATTGTATTTGTATTGTATTTGTATTGTATTTGTATTGTATTTGTATTGTATTTGTATTGTATTTGTATTGTATTTGTATTGTATTTGTATTGTATTTGTATTGTATTTGTATTGTATTTGTATTGTATTTGTATTGTATTTTTTTTTTTTTTTTTTTTTTTTTTTTTTTTTTTTTGTATTGTATTTGTATTGTATTTGTATTGTATTTGTATTGTATTTGTATTGTATTTGTATTGTATTTGTATTGTATTTGTATTGTATTTGTATTGTATTTGTATTGTATTTGTATTGTATTTGTATTGTATTTGTATTGTATTTGTATTGTATTTGTATTGTATTTGTATTGTATTTGTATTGTATTTGTATTGTATTTGTATTGTATTTGTATTGTATTTGTATTGTATTTGTATTGTAGCGATTAACTCTATATTAAATCATTGAAAGCATGACGTTTAACAGTGAAATCTAATTGAACTACATTGGTACGCGCTACTTCAAACCACTTTTGCTATCAATCCACTAACGCGAAAAGTTGGCAAACGGAAAATCCGTAATTGAGATGTTTCTTTCAATTGCACACCATTAAATTAATCCGATGCTTGGGTTGTCATGAAATATCGTTTAAGAAGTTGCACCCATTAAACCCGTTTAAATTCATTTGCGCTTGGCCCTCGATGCACCAACTGTTCCAGTGGAAAAGTCGCATTTTTTGCAATTAATTTTTCACAAGATATCTCGGAATGCGGAAGCCCAGAAGAAGCTTACGGGATGTTGTTTTCACCGTGAAAAAGTGGAGTTTGTTTGCTCCCTTAAAACTGTAGCACATTCAAACTACCAAGGCCGCCGGTTAGTGAGCGTTTCAAGACGTGGCCAACTGATGTCGACGATTGCGCAGAACCCTTTACCACAGATAAACAGACGTAGCACTTGGAACAAATGCCCTAAAAATCCATCGCCCACTTCACACCGTCATCATCTAGTGAGCCTGTCGCTCGAATCACCGTTTTGTGCAACAAAACCTGCATAAAGTGCTTGTGTGAAACGTCAAACACTAAGAAGAACGATGCAAGCGCCTCTGGTTGTGAGATTTACAACATTGCGAATTTGAAATATTCGTTAATTGTGAGATCGATAAAAAGCTCGTCTGTTTGTCTGTATCTGTACCACCCTTTCATGAAGGGGAAATTCTCTGGCAAACAATTAAACTGATTACGAATAGAATTTATTTCATTAGAAGAAAAGCTGTACAGTAGAAGGAAATTACTGGCAGTTGCTTCAGAATCGCACCGATTGGTAAAAAAGTCCGCTCATCGCGTAACTTGCAGCTTCCGAGTTTTTTTCTGGCATTGGTATCACTGCAATTCTGATTGCTGACGTGGTTGACCAGAAGCAGATCGGTTTGCTAGGAATTTAGAAAATTTCTTGTGAGTCAAAATTTTAATTTGGGGTACATTCAGTCATTGATCTGAAAAAAAAAAATCTAAATAAAAAACTGGGTGACACGAAAGTACAAAATATTTTACATATGAATAAATGTAATGCGCATGAATATTTGCTGTTGTCAACTAAATCTGTATTTTTTTATCAATTCGTAATAAATAACAAAAAACATTGACACAAAACACAACCCAAGCCTTCTAACTTCGCCAATGTAAGCTCACACTGTATCAAATCAAGCTATCCCCAGTCCGAGTCAGCGATGGTTATTTTTTCACCCTGCTTTCCGGAATTGCAATAAAATGTAACTGTTTGAAGAAGAATCGTCAAATGCAATCATGAACGGACATGAGGAAGAAACTGAACCCAAAGGAATGGTTGTAATTGCATGTTATTTTTTTCGTTCTAGCAAGAACAAGGTTGTGGGATTGATTAATCAGGGTTTTGCTGACGAAACGTTCGTCGTTGCAGTCATTGTAGAGAATGCGAGTTTAAGAGTCGGTTAAACGTAAGAGCAGATACAAAGATACAGAGTTTTGTAGCAACAATTTTTGTTTGACGAACAATATGCAATATATTCCAATACAAAGTTTTTGTTTTTCAGGCGTATCAGTGTAAAACCGCAACTTTACCGGTCGATTGGATTAAAAACAAATAAAGGATTCAACAGCATTTGTACATTCCATTCATATATTATTTATATTGGAACAGATAAATAACAACCTTTTTATAAGTTATTCGGGTCAAACTGATTGGTTTGAATTTAGCATACGACGATATGAAATTTGACAAAAAGAAAGAATTATTTTAACTTTATTAGAAGTTAAACTAACCTTATCTTAAAGAAGTTAATCTAATCAAAGATCATTCAAAAAATTCCTCAAAAAAATCTTCTGGAAATGTTTTAACTTGGAATGCGTGGCTTCCACTTGGAATACGATTCAGTATTAAGTTTTACAAAGAGTTGCCATAGTCGGTGATGGTTTACAATATTCCTTAAAAGTCTGCGAAAGTCCCAATTAAATACTGCGATTTTTCTCATTCATTCATCTCAACTCAATTTACGAAATGCGTGGAAAAAAATACACATATTCAATACTAAGAGAAAGTATGTGGTGAATCTTACCGCCAGGCCGATTTTCGTTTCCCTACGTTGTGTTTGATTTGCTTCTTTTCAGGTCCCTTTTTTCTCCGTGCAGACAGATCACAGCAGCAACAGGTAAGTTGATTCGCTTCAGCAGGCAACAACAGTGATACACATAGAACACTACTTCTACAATCCACTTTATTCCAATAAGAAAAAACAACTTTCACTTTCTTCTCTGTCACTTTACTTGCACACTCTTCAACTATCAGAATCAATCTAATCCTACTGCCCTACAGCTGATTTGCTAGAGGTCGGCTAGTGGGTATCCCATGTATATAGAAGTATACGAGCAAAGCAGATCGGGTTCAGAGTTGCCAGATAAATCGGGCGAAAACACAAAATAGCTCAAACTGAATCGGTTATTCCCTGAGCCGCGGTCAAACTGCATGTATATTTTGAGCAACTGATTCTAGTTTCTATCATACCCGCCGCCTTGAATGACATTCAACTTTCAAAACAACAACAAATGTTACAAGACTACTCGCAGAGGAACATAAATCTTAATTCTAATTTTACAGGAAATTTTACATCTATTTAGCTGCATTTGGCGACAAATCATCGCACTGACGTTGCTCATCTGCTGGGCAAGTGATTTCGATTGGAGCCGGTGAATCTGCTGGGGCAAACGGAAGGATGCAAACCTTTGTTACCGGACGCTTGATAACTCCTTTTGCGGTGCGCAGAGTGACAACACGGGTGATATTGTCCGTTCCTGGATGCAGCTTAACGATGCGACCTAGTGGCCAACGGGTGGTTGGCTGCTGTTCATCCAGAATAATGACGAGTCTACCGGGTAGGATATCGTCGTTCCGGGCGTAGCATTTGGTGTCCTTTTGCAGCTCTTGGAGATATTCTTGCTGCCAGAGAGTCCAAAACCGCTGCATTAGATGCTGTAGTTGCCAATAATGATCCAGCTGACTAGTCGGAATCCGGCGCAAATCTGGGTCGGGCAGGGCCATTAACGACGTACCAATCAGGAAATGTGCCGGAGTTAATGCTGCTAAATCGTTAGGATCGTCAGTCATCGGTAGTAGTGGCCTGGAGTTCATGACGGCTTCAATCTGTGCAAAAAGTGTGGATAAATCCTCGTACGTATATCGAGACGAGCCTATCACTCGATAGATGTGCTTCTTCGCTACCTTCACGGCGGACTCCCAGAGGCCACCGAAGTGAGGAGCTTTAGGAGGTGTAAGGTGCCAAGTAATCCCTTCCGAGGCGCAAAAGGAATTGATTTCATCAATATGGTGGGCAGCTGCCAACATTGCAAACAACTGGGCAATTTCGTTCTTGGCTCCTTCAAAATTTTTCCCGTTGTCCGAGTGTATGTGTATCGGTCGACCTCGACGGGAAATGAAACGACGGAGTGCTGCCAAAAAGGCGGAAGTGGAGAGCTCGCAAACTAGCTCTAAATGTACTGCCTTTGTCGAAAAGCACACAAACAAGCAGAGATACGATTTTGCAGGTGCGGCTCGTTTGTGAATCGGCTTTAAGTAGAAGGGACCAGCATAATCAATGCCTACAACGCTGAAAGGACGACTTGGGGTAACTCGTGACGCTGGAAGTTGGCCAATTTGTTGTTGAGCCGGTGCTGGATTAAGACGTTGACATCTGAAGCAATTCCGTACTACGCTGCGTACCAATCTCCGACCATCTATTGGCCAAAATTCTTCTCTGATCACTGTCAGCAGCGTGCGTCCACCGGCGTGTTGCAACTTTTTATGCATATATTCCACAAAGAGGCGGGGGAATGGATGCATCTTAGGAAGTAGGGCAGGGTGCTTAGCTTGATAGGGGAGAAGCGAATGATTTAACCGACCACCTACTCTCAACACTCTCTCAGAATCTAAAAATGGGCTCAACTTTCGAAGGGGGGATCGTTTCGCTACAGTACGCTCTTGTTTTAACTCACGTAGTTCATCGGAGAAGCAGTCTTCTTGTGCAAGACGGGTCTGGAAGGCTTTTGATCTTTGTAACTCCTTAGGATCCAGGGCAATTCTACTTAGTCTAGAAAGACTTAACGATTGCGATCGAGTTTTGTAGCGGCAATTATCAGCGAATCAAAAACAATATCCGACGACATGCAATAAACGAGAAAAGGAGGACCAGCGTAAGAATAATGGGTTGATTGGCGGCGTCGTGATCGTTGCAGCCACAATACGAGCTTCGATATTTTCCTCGGGTACTGTAGGAGGGGTTGAACTTGGCCAGTTTTCCTTCGGGCAGGCTAGCCAATCGGGCCCGCTACGCCAAAGCTTGCTCTTGACGAAATCTATTACCGCCATCCCTCGGGACACCAAATCAGCAGGGTTTTGATAGCCGGATACGTGATTCCATGCGCAACCATGAGTAAAATGCTGTATCTCGGAGACGCGGTTCGCTACGTAGGTTTTCCAGTTGTTAGGAGGGGATCGTATCCATTGCAGCGTGATGGCTGAGTCTGACCAAAAATACGATGCAGCAATCTCGATGTGTATGGATTTTCGAATTCTCTCGTACAGGTGAGCACCTAGCACCGCAGCGCTTAGCTCAAGACGTGGCAGACTTACACGCTTGAGAGGTGCTACGCGAGACTTCGAGGCCAATAGGCTTATACGAACTCGACCGTCAGAATCCTCGCATCGAGCATAGATGCACGCACCATACGCAACTTCTGAAGCATCGGAAAAAACATGCAATTGAACACTAGCGTTTGGTAAAAACGCATATCTATCGGCTCGATAGGTTGAAATGGTAGGAAGCTCGCTGCGTATACCATCCCATTTTTGGCGAACGGAATCTGGCACTGCGTCGTCCCATCCACAAGAAAGTAGCCAAAGCTCTTGCATGAGAAGTTTGGATTTCACAATTACCGGTGCAATGAGCCCGAGGGGATCGAAGAGACGAGAAATGCAAGAAAGAATGCTTCGCTTTGTTGGTGGTTCGTCACACGGGCTGATATGGGAGTCAAATCGCAGCGTGTCGGCTTCTGGTTCCCAGCATATTCCTAATGCTTTAATAGTTTCATTTGGATCAAATTGAAGCGATGACTGTGTTCCAATTTGTTCATCTTTCAGGCCACGCAAGACTTCTAATTCGTTTGAGGTCCATTTGCGCAGCTCGAACCCTCCTTTGGCCAATAGTTCACTCATTTGTAAACGGAGTTGAATTGCTTCTTGAACATTTTGAGCACCTCCAATAAAGTCGTCCACATAGAAATTCTTGCGCAATGCTGGACCACCAAGAGGGTACTTGTGACCTTCATCGTCTGCGAGCTGGTGGAGTGTGCGTGTCGCAAGAAAAGAAGACGGTGCTAGGCCGTAAGTAACGGTTTGCAGTTCGTAGGTTCGAATCGGGGATTGCGGTGAGAAGCGGAAAAAGATTCTAACTAATGGTCGGTCTTCCGGGTGCAGCAATACCTGACGATACATCTTTGCAATATCTCCTACAACTGCCACCTTGTATGTACGAAAACGCATCATAATGTCGAGAAGGTCGTCCTGTACCACCGGGCCCACAAAAAGTGCCTCATTGAGCGAATATCCGGTCGACGTCTTCGCTGACCCATCGAATACGACTCGCACCTTAGTTGTCGTACTAGAATCTTTGAATACTGGATGGTGAGGCAAGTAATACGCTACGGGCGGATCCTTTTCAACTCCAGCCACCTCACGCATATGCCCAAGGTCGATGTATTCTTGCATGAAAGCATGGTAGTCCGTCTTGAGCTTGGAATTTCGTTCGAATCGCTTTTCCAAAAGTTCGAATCGTCGCAACGCATTCAGTTTTGAGGATCCGATCATTGCGTGGAAATCGGGTTGACGTGGCATGCGCACAATATAGCGACCCTCTTCATTTCGAGAAACGGTTGATTGATACAGCGTTTCGCATCGCCTTTCTTCTACAGAGTAGTTGTCGTTCATGACGAGTTCCTCATTCTTCCAAAAACGTTCAATGCTTTCTTCAAGCGTCACCATAGAAATTGTAGTCGAACTAGGTTTAGACTTGTTCGATGAGCTTTCAGGACAAAAAGGCGACGAAGATCCAGCTACGATCCAGCCAAATACGCTATCCACAAGAACTGGAAGATTCTCGGACAGCTGCAGGCGCGCCGCGCTAGGGAAAAAGGAGTAAAAATGCTTGGCTCCGAGAACAAGATCAATTGGCTGTGATTGGTTGAACGATGGATCGGCCAGAACGAGATCCTTTGGGATATTCCACCCAGCTGTGGATATATGCCTTGATGGAAGGTCAGCCGTGACTTTATCCATTATCAAGAAGTTAACACCGCATGAAAAGTGTTGATTCCTGGATCTAACTTCTGTGTAGACTGACTGGCGCACCGGCTTGGATATTTTACCAGCACCCTGGACTGTAATGTTGACATTGCTGCGTCTCAAGCGAAGAATACTTGCCAGCCGTTCTGTGATTAGATTCGGTTGAGAGGCGCTGTCTAGAAGAGCGCGCGCTGGGTGCTCCTGCCCAAACGAATCAACGATGTGTACAATGACGGTCAGCAAAAACACGTTTTCCCGACTATGTTGCACCGGGACACTGGCTTCAACAATGGGATCAAGCTCCGCTGCAGTCACAAGGGAATTCTGGGATGTCTCTGACGAAGCCGACGGACTAGATTGAGCCACTGGTGTTGGAGAAGACGTAGAGGCTACTGAAGTATTTCCGTTCGTAGATCGACGGGTGGAATCAGGTGTCGAAGTATGCAGAAGAGTGTGGTGCCTCCGATTGCAATGCCTGCAGCTCATTTCTGATGGACAGTTGCGGTAAGAATGGTCAACCTTAAGGCAGTTAAGGCACAGGCGCTTCGCATTAACTATCTGTAGACGTTCAGAAAGTGGAAGCCGCTGAAATTTAAAACATCTGACCAATGGGTGGGTTTGGTTGCAGGCTAGACATCGTTTCGAAGTACTAGTAGTGGAAGAGCACGATGAAAGATGAGCAATCGGTGATTGTTTCTTCGACAAAGGCGTAGACGAAGCGGAACCCGATGGCACGTGGTGATTAACAGAAATAGACTCCAGTACCCTGATCCTCCGTTGCAGAAACTCGATAAGACAGGAGTAATTTGGATCCTTGACCGTCGACGCATGGTCCTCCCATACCTTGAGCGTGTCGTCATGAAGTCGAGTACAGAGCAGGTGCTCGAGAAGAGAGCTCCAGGAATCAGTAGGCTCCCCTAGCTGGCGCAGTATCTTTGTGTGTCTCTCGAACTCGTCCACTAAACCGTGAAGTGTCGTAGCAGATTCCTTCTTCATTCGTGGAATGTCAAACAGCGCCTGCAGATGTCGCTTCTTCATCAAATACTCGTTGGAGTACCGACCTTTCAAAGTTTCCCACGCCAGGTTATAATTTGCCGAGCTGATTGAAATCGATTCAATTAACTGTGCTGCCTCGCCTTTAACAGCTGCCCTCAGATAATGAAACTTTTGAATGTCCGGCACCTCAGCATTCGAGTGAATCAGAGCGACAAAGGTATCATGGAAAGTTAGCCACTGTTGGTAGTCCCCATCAAATTCAGGCAACGAAATAGTTGGTAGTTTGATTCCAGAGAGAGCATGAACATTAGTGGAGCAGGGATTGCGAGCGTTTGAAGAAGTAGGAGTCGGTAATTTCGATATCAAGCTAGCTTTAATTGAGAAAAGGCGCGGTTCATAATCCGCACGAACACCTGCATGCATTGCCCTACCTTCCTCTGACGTAGCACAGTCCTCCAGTTGGGCTTGAATCGCTTCTAAATTGGCCCAAATGTTGTCGATGTGGCTAATCCTCAACTGAAGTTGCGCCTCGTCACGCTCAGCTACGTAGTCAGCAACAAAAGCCTCTGCCCGACCCAGCGATGCCAGTATCGTGTCCCTTCTGAAGAGCAATTGCTGTTGCGTAGCCATTTCCGGTGCGGTGGTCATCAGTTATGGAATGCAGCAGTCAGTGGATCTGAGAACAATAAGACCACGGTAGACCCGAGGGTGGGACAAAGTAGCTACTTGGAACGGTACTCACCTGTTCCAAGGCAATAATATGCCTTGAATTAATCAATAAATACAGCAAAAACCAGACGAGCGCCAAATCCTCCGAATGCGTATCGGGAGCGGAACAGCTAGTACCAGAAGCCGTCGAAAGGAGTCCAATTTGCCGTAATAGGCCCGTAGGAGAATCACAATCGACGAAACGGGATGGAAAAATCTTCGAAGAAATCCTTAGCAGCCACTGACAACGTCGTATAAAATCCAGAAACGCAGAAAAATACCGTGTGGGATCACTTCGTACGGTCACGCTTGATGATGTCACAATAGCACTGGTATTCACTGACAGGAACAGAAGAGCATCAAAGGCAATGGCCGACTTCGAAAGGCGGCAACAGGAGGTCAATGTCCAGCTATTCACTTGGCAAACAATGCCAACATCCAGAAGCTTCTGCAGGAATAATTGCTACGGGGAAGCCAAGCCGCCAACTTCCAAGAATGGCGCCGGATGGCACTATGGCGACAGGCGAGTGATTGTTTGACGATCCCGGTAGAATGGCCAAATGACGAAATCCAGTCGAATTGGCGGTATCCACAGAGCAACGAAGAGTGTACATGCAAGAAAAGTAAAATCTAAAGGGCACCTGTGCGGCCAGCAAACATACTCGGACAGCTAATTACCTGCTGCCCGATATAATCGAGCCTTGAGAAAATAACTATCCTCCGGGTACAATGGCTGTCGCAGTGACGAACAATGCTCAGCGTCGAAATGGCGGCTCCCAGGTCGTTTTTAGATGATCCGATGGCGGAATCCTGGTCACGGCACCAAAATTATGGTGAATCTTACCGCCAGGCCGATTTTCGTTTCCCTACGTTGTGTTTGATTTGCTTCTTTTCAGGTCCCTTTTTTCTCCGTGCAGACAGATCACAGCAGCAACAGGTAAGTTGATTCGCTTCAGCAGGCAACAACAGTGATACACATAGAACACTACTTCTACAATCCACTTTATTCCAATAAGAAAAAACAACTTTCACTTTCTTCTCTGTCACTTTACTTGCACACTCTTCAACTATCAGAATCAATCTAATCCTACTGCCCTACAGCTGATTTGCTAGAGGTCGGCTAGTGGGTATCCCATGTATATAGAAGTATACGAGCAAAGCAGATCGGGTTCAGAGTTGCCAGATAAATCGGGCGAAAACACAAAATAGCTCAAACTGAATCGGTTATTCCCTGAGCCGCGGTCAAACTGCATGTATATTTTGAGCAACTGATTCTAGTTTCTATCAGTATGTTTACAAATTATGTGGGAAGCCCCATTTATACTTTACATATGTCAAACGCAAGCTTTAAATCCATATTATGTATAATAAAATAACGAAACTTTGCTGAAACCATTTTTTTTTTGCTTTGAAATTCACGTTGGTCAATATAGGCCTCCAGAACAAGTTTCGGCCAGATTTTTAGCTTCGGTACCTAGATTGGCCAATCACTCCGGCCGGATTAGGTGTATGAGAGTTAAAATTATAAGGAAAATTAATTATTTTTCTTATTTTTTGAATGGATTTGGATCAGTAAATGAATGTTGTTCTATCATGTGAATGTGATCTACTGAACACAAAACTAAACATTATACCAGTGATTCCCAAAGTGGGCGAATTCGCCTCCCTGGGAGCGATTTTCAGGTCCAGGGGGCCAACGTTTGTAAAATGGAGTTTGGGAGGCGACAATACTGAAAAGAGGGAAAAACTGAAAACGACGAGACTCAAATTAATAGGATATTATACTCTAATAGTCTGAAGATTCCACATCTAAATCTTTCTCCCTTTTTGTTTATACCTTTTATATTTTCTTATTAAATCTACATTTTCTTATAAAAACAAGATAGACAAAACTTTGACACACATTGTCAAAGCCGAAAAATGTTTGTAAAGCATACAGTTTTTTAAGCACAAGTGTTGAAACTCGCTATGAATTTTAAATTGGTAACTGAAATTTTCTCAAAACATAACGTATGCAGATCTATATTATATATTTGTAGTCAGAGATAGTTTGATAGTCTTTTAAAGTGATCAATTTCATTCAGTTATTAAATATTTTTAGATATTGGTTCAAATATCCAAATCATATAAATTGAGATTTTCTTTATTAAAAGCTTTAGAATTGGGCTGCTATGATTATTGGCATCCGGGTCCTCACAGGCAAAGTTTTCGACAAAACTTGTTACTCACTTACAAACACTGTACAAACTATTAAAAAAAATCAGGAAATTTTGTTAATAAAAATCAGGTGACAGCGTTGGAACTAATAATTACCGAAGACGTTAATCATGCATCTAAAAATAGATTCAAACAATTATTGGATAAAAACCTACAGGTTTAAAGAAAAAACAATCTAAACACATTGCAGTTAACAAGGCAATTGAAGGTTTTTTTTTTATTTTCAAATGTTCTCTTTTAAGTTTTGGAATTATACCAAAAATTTTCCATCATATCTGAGCACAGGGCTCGATTCCTGAGGACATTCTGCACCTCTGGAGCGATTTAAAAAAATCCCCAGAAGGAATCTCGAGAAATCTTGATTTGAGGTTTTTGACTGCACCGTATTACGGTTTATTACTCAACGGTCTACTGCGGGTGCACGTCTCGAGCTCGGTAACAGAGAAAAAAAGGGGAAAACAGCTCTGTACCATGCCACCTTTCTTCGGCTTGGGCTATACAGTATGGCCCATAAAAAAATGCGAAAATTTTTTGAACGTGAATATAGCATCCACAAGCGTTATTTTCATTGTTTTTGATAGTGAATGTAATTTCTGATTAATGTAGTATATTCTGACACAGCTTCGCTATCCAGGACAATTTTTATCATATTTTCCTTACTGTCCTAGATAATGTTATAAAGTAAATAAGTTCAAAGGTTTTGTCCGCCCAAAGCTTGAAACAGCGTCTGATTGTCGTATACTCTGGTGATAAACTTTCCACCATCAAAAATCACACTTTATTGTTGAAAGTTTTAGTTTGTTTGGTATCAGAGGATGGAGGAGTTCTAAGAGAACGTATTTTCAATGATCACAATAAAATATTTTGTCAGGGTCATAGTTTTGAGGGCATTTGCGTCTTAAAGGTTTGATATGCCTTTATTTTTTGTTAAGGTTGAATAAAAAATAAATACAGAGGCCTATAACAGATTTTTGAGGATGAAATTTGTTCCATGGGTAAGAGACAAATTATATCAATACTAGCTCATAGGTTTTAAGCTAAACGCAGCCGCTTATCACACTTATATGAAGGTTCAATCAAAGCTCTGCAAAATGAGCCGTTTTTCGAAAATAGGTTTAAGTCTCCAATTACCCAGGTATGAACCAATTCTGTCATTTGATATGGGCGTTTGCTGGAGACAAGGCCTGTGAAGAATTCCACGCCATCGTTGATGTTTTAGAAGCTTTCATCACACAGATATTGAACTCGACGTCCGCATGATAAAATTTGAAGGTATGCTTCCAATTCCTCTCTGGTAAGGTGAAAGTAACAGATAAAAATCATATCCAAAGCAAAAAACTGAGTCTAAATAGATTAAACAATACAAGTAATGAATAATATTTATGTTTCATTCATATTTTCTATGTAAAAACTACCATAAAACATGATATGACCATTTTCGCATTTTTTTTATGGGCCATACTGTAAGTCCGATGTCCCCTGGAACTACCTCATGGTACAGGTAGGACTCGATTATCCGGAGACTCGATTATCCGGTGACTCGATTATCCGGGATTCGATTATCCGGAATTTTAGACTCGATTATCCGAAATTTGTTTTTTGATGATCTTGTTTTTCAATTTTTATGCATAAATCGGAAATAATTCGGTATTGCAAAATACAACATGAATGGTTTGGCAGTTTTGAACGTATTTAAGAAAGGAGGGTTTGAAAAAGTGTTTTTATGTGTATGCTGGTCAAATTTTTTTTTCTTGTTAAGACCCCTACTGTTCCTAGAAATAATTTCTGGCTACGCCACCGCATCATATAAATAAAACAACGAAAATAGATAATATTCAAGTTCTTTTATCGAAGATTTCAATTTTTTTTTTCTTAGTGATTCGATTATCCGGAGTGAAATTAAAATCGATACTCCGGATAATCGAGTCCGACCTTAAAATAAAACTGGTACATTTTTAAAGGGTATTCGAATTTATTGAACACCGTGTTTAGCGCAACTGGTTGCCTTTTGGTGTTATTTTGAATTTTTCACATTATAGAAAGCCAGTGGATAATTTAAGCTTTTTAAACTCAACAATTACACCTGCCCAAACACATGAGTTTACTGGACATATACTGCTTTCAAAAAATGTTAAACAATAACTCATTACGCTAGCAGATCCAAGTTCCTTTGTTCCTGGAAGTACTTGGATGACTGGGTTCATTTCCGAAGGAACGTGTCTCCACTTGCAGCCCTTAGGTAGGCGCTGGATCTCAGCGATCTGATTTGACACGAAAATCTTCCATACATAGGACTGCGATTTATTCCAGTGAAGAACGATGGTAGAATCCACCCAAAATGTTGGAAGTTCTACGAAATCTGTTTCATGTCGAAGATTGTCGACAAGTTGACTGCCGAGAAGAGCGGCGCATAGCTCCGGACGAGGGATGGATTGCACACTAGTGTGGGACAAACTTTAGATTCTCACTCCAGTCCACTTTTTGGATTGCATTTAGGTCCCATACTAACTGTGTAAAAGTTCAGTTCGATAGGAGAAACTATATTTTAGCGCCAGCCGTTCAAAATTTATATGTGATTTACTATGGGAAAACTTACTTTTACAAATAAAAATCGCCAGTGGTCACCCATTGACCTCTATAAAAATTCTGAACACAGACCTCGATAAGTATTCTTACGATGAAGAATATTGCCGAAGAACGCGAAACAATCCGACACTTGTGAAAAAAGTTATTCAATGAAAACCTATTGGCAAGGCGACATTGATTAACACGTAAAGAAATAACAATAATAACAAAATCGGGCAAAATTTCCGAATAGTCTATGCTTAATAACTTTTTTCACAATCATTGGTTTGCTTTGCGGTCTCCGGCAATGTTGTTCATCGTAGAAATACCTATCGAGATCTGTACTCAGAATTTTTATAGAGGACAATGGACGACCTCGTGCCATTTTTTTTTGCAAAAGTAAGTTTTCCCATAGTAAATCCCATACAAACTTTGAACGACTGGCGCTAAAATATAGTTTCTCCGATCGAGCTAAAATTTTGCACAGTTGTTATGGGACCTAAATGTAATCCAAAAAGTGGACGGGAGCGAGAATCTATTTTTGCATATAACCGTGTCCCAGGCTATTGTCCACACAGTGGAACAACACGAGATTTGGCAGTCAGTAGATGACAGTGTAGCTGTACAAATATATCACGTGAAACGACGTAGATGCAGCATCCATATTGCTATAATTTCGGTTTGTATGACTCTGCGCGGCATGGAGAGTGCTTGTAGTTGGTTGAGCTCCGAACGTTAGGTTGTCCACCAAGCGATGTGTTTTTCAGACAGTTAGTCATCCCAAGGCCAGTGTTCTGCCCAAAGCACTTGCACAAACACTTTGGCTTTCATCACTACAGGTCCCAGAAGGCCGAGGGGATCGAACAGCTGCGGCAATATTTCAATTAACTGGCGACACGTTTCAGCGAGCTTGACTTCATCGTCGTCACCGATGAGGACATCATCAACGTATGTTCCATTCTTAATGACATGAACCGCCAACGGATAGCGTTCTCCTTTGGCCAACTGGTTGAGTAAACGAGTAGCTTGATAAGGCGAGCTAGCGAGTCCGTATGTGATGGTTTTCAGCTGGTAGATACGAACTGGTTATGATTGATCTTTCCGGATCAATATATGTTGATACTTCCGATCATCTGGGTGTACCCAGATTTGTTGTACCGAGGTAAGCGGATGTTGATGACCGTAGAATACAGAGCTGGTACTGTTGGTCCAACGAATAAAACTTTCATTATTCATGGCATGGTGGGGTAGGAAAACTGCGGGACTACGCGTCGGACGCGGTCTCACCTACTATATATGACACAAGCTTTCGTACTTCTCCAAGAACTGTGGTAGGCGATATGAAGAGCTTCATCGATAGCGAACTTCTTCTACATAGATTGAAGGCGGCAGAATGCGAGCTGGTAGGAATCGCCTAGCATTGGCAGCATTCCCAATCGCAGTGATAAACGAAAAAAAAAGATCGCGAAATTGTACCCAATCATCAATCTGACCACCAAACACCGGAATCTTGATTTTCGGCAGCCGAATGTTCATCATTGACTGAGCCCATACCAAAGACAGTGGGCGAAGCTGTTCTGGAGGTGCTACGGGAAGTTTGTTGTGTGACGAACCCTTCATCTGGAGGTATGATTGTTGGAAACCTCGACGCTCTGCGGAGAAATATTCTTCACTTTATTCCAACATCTCGATCTCCTCTTTGGTGGCAAAAAAAATCACGCCACAATTCATCCAGAAACGCAAGTTGTGTGGCTACTTGGTCCTGATGAGCGGGCTGAAATCGCTAATGGGTATCGCCGATCCCAAAATGTTCGATCGATGACTGAGTAAAAGCTTCTGCTGTGGCACTGGCATAATTTAAAATCGATCACCACCACCAAAATGGGCACGTACCTGCTATCGGGGGTTTACTCTAACTCACCAATTTTACTGTTGCTGACTGCAGTGGCCGGGAAGGGTACACCTACGATGTACTACTTTCCTCCGGTGCTGCTGCAGCCAACGGGAGAGATGTGCTGGCTTGGCCAGTATTCTTCCACGGGAACGAAACACTGCACTACACTATAACGGGAAACACGTGCTGGACGCGACCCGTAGAACAATAGCGGTCAACTGGAACCTCGAACAATGACGACAAACTGTAACGCACGTTCCCGGGTTTCAGCACCATAACATTTTTGCGATTTAGACGATCACTCGCGGCGATTGGCTAGAATTCTGGCCTGTGATATGATCACGACGGTGCAGCCTTTACGGAGGAAAATAGGACGGGTGAAAGAAACGAAGAACGGGATACTAAATTGTCACTTGCGAAGTTTCGAAATGACCGACCAACACGACGAGTAAAAGAATACGTGCGTTCTATTCGAATTACTTTATTAGACTGACTATTGATTGCTATATTCAAGTCTTCGCTAATTGAGCTCTCGCCGAGCGGTGTCACGAACACGTGTGCAAATTTGCTGGTTGAAAATACTGCCGTTTGATTATGCTTGGAACAGCTGATCTTTATTTATATTTTCAACCAGCACTTTTTAAGTAGTGTTGGTGACATGTAAAGTATATGTACACGAGCGCAGAAACCACTATAGTTATTGATTGACGAGTGTTTATGTAGATTGAGTGTAGTATGTGGATAGTATTCAGCTGAATTCTCGCATAATCTGAGATAACGCCCTAAAAGCCATTGATAACCACGTGTATAACTCGTTGTTTCTGAGCAAATGAATGAATAAGCATCCAAACCAACACAACTGACAGGAAGAGAATGATCTTTTCTTCACCATAGAGTTGTTTAATAACATGTAGGGAAAGTGTACCAGTTATGGCCATAGTGGTTCCCTATTTGGCCATATGTAAAATTTCGATAACTTTCACATTTTAAATCTTTTTGAATATTTTAACATCAAGATCTATCTTCAAACTAACTACTACAACACACACAAATTTTCAAAATTTGAAGACATGAAAGTAATCACGTATGGCGAAATAGGGAACCATTATGTCCATAACTGGTACACCTACCCTAAATCCATTCAAATGCTCAGAAACAACGAGCTACACACATGGTTACCAATGGCATTTAGGGTGAGATCATAAGTTATGCGGGAATTTTGACTACCGTAGTGTACAATGATGCATATTTTTCCGTCCGGAAGTCACAGGCGACACATAACTTCAACAAATCCGGTGAGTTTGTTCCGTTTTTGTATGAATAGCATTATTATAGAAATAGAGTCAATATGTGCACGGTAATCGTTTAATTTTCACAGAACTGAATAAATGTTGTAGTATCGTGACCGGTTTTATTTTATTTATTTTCATTTTTTTTTTTTTGCTCATTTATCGGAGATCATTTTGTTTTTTAGGCTAGGGCGTGCGGTCGGATGATTCTTAGCTAGTTGACACTGAAATGTTATTTCTTTACCAATTTTTGTCCGCGTATTCAAACGTGTTATTGCTGTTTTTTTTTTCTTTTTTTTATTATTATTTTCAACGGCCCGATGACCCTGGAGGGATCGGTTCTGCTTGTAATTACTTCTGAGCAGAAAAATAGTCACGAATCATCACAATCAAAGAATCGAGTAGTGCTATGTAAAATCTAATTATCAATATAAATCATCAATTATGCATTAAACTGGCTCCCACAGTAGACCGTGTATACCACTGCGTCTACGCCAGTTTATGCGGAAGGGTGTAGTGGGATGGTAATTATGGCAGAGAGGCTTGCTGTTTGGTTAGCAGACTGCCTATGAATCAGGCGTAAGGAAAGGCGTGCTATTAATGATGGAAGAATGGAAGCGTAGGGAAACGTTTTTTTTTTGTCCGTCCCAGGTTCTAGCAAATGCAATAAACTGTAATAGATCAGCGTGATATATTAAGAGTGGAAGATAGAAGCAAGTGAAAGGTACGACTACAATGTACGAGGAAAGGACGGGCCTGGGATTAAACACATGATCTCTGCTGAAGCGGTAGCTATTGGACCCCCTACCCGTCTGTTTTTGGTTTATGTCGGAATATAATATAATAAGTTGAGTTTTAGAAGCATTAGTAGAAAGCTTCAATTTTGCACAGTTCGGCTTGGAATGCCGTCGCGAGTAGTTGTTCCTTACTTTGGTTCCGCAAGTGCAGAGATTTGTCCTGTGTTTTCATACAAATCAGTGCTAGAAATACGTGTGATTTTTTGATCTCCATTGAAGAATAATGTGTGTTTTCAGTAGCATACTTCATTTGCTGTAATTTAATCCCGTAAATTTATCAAACGCGGCTAAAAAGTTGCAGAAAAATGTGCTTTCTGTCGTGTGTACCCGTTGTTTGAGTGAAATTCCAATGCAAAATGTCTGAACTGTTTCCGAAAGCGGACAAGCGTGCGTGTGTGTGTAATAGAGTGAACGAAGCTTCAGTGAAAATAATGTGCTTCATTAAAAGAGAGGACCGATTATTGATGATCGACTGATGGAAATGCTGACGAGATTGCAGATAATCCGGTGAGTTTGTTCCAATCTACACCATATGTGCACCTGTGCTCAGTTTTAATTTTTTGTTCTCTTGACTTTTACCTGTGAGCCCTGTGTTAGTGCTACCTCGCTCTCGCTCCCGATAGATTTGAAAACAAACCTTCGCAGCAAAAGTCAAAAGTTTTATAGAGCGCACAGCCTATTTTTTCCAGCCGTCGTCGCGTTTTGGTTTGATTCACTGTAGTGTTTAAATTATTGGTGGGGGTTGCAAAACTGACGCAAATCATAGTGAATGTGAGAGCGTTCCATGTGTGCGTCTTTTCAGTGTGATATAATGTGTATGTGTAAATCAATGCTTAGTCCACTGCGCGGATTTATCATGCTGTTTCAGTTAAGCAGCGGGCGGTCCGGATTTCTACTGTACCGCATTTACTCACTCTCTCACGCGTATACAGTTCATCTCGCTTGGGCATGTTTGGTGAGCAGGGTGGTTTAGATGTTTGTGGTAGGGGCGCCGATCTGATGTTCGTTTAACAATGACATGAGTGTATTTGTGCGGTATATGCTGTGTCACGTGGATTGTTGCGCATGGCTTTAGATAGGGGAAGAGTACCAATTTTAAACCCATCACTCACTACTTTTGAACCCATTCATACGATGTTGACCTATTTGTAAAATAATTTGTTTTCTGATAGTTCGAAAATTAGTGCCTTTTGTCCTAATGTAGATAAATTTCTGTCTGCATAATTCTATCCCTAAATAAAAAAAAATCTTTTCAGAATACGATGAGATGGTTCTACCCAACAATGAAAATGAGTAAGGCACCCTATCATCGTACCTTTTCATTGTTTGCAATACATAGATTTATATTATTATTGTATATATCTTAGCAATTTTATTATTTTGGAACAAACTTATTAAAACTTTTGATGATTTTCCGCTTTTGCTGTCGTTATGCAGTCACTGAAGATTATATTTGGGTGAAAACCAGCATGTTTCTTATGATCACAATTTTAATTGTTAGTTACATGTACATACCATAATTCTTTATTTCAGATAAACTGGCATCATCTTCGAATAAATAAATAAATAAATAAATCAACTTCGAACATATCTTACATTATTTCAGCAATTCATGGACCATCTATTGACGATTAAATCAAATACAACAATGACCCGATTTTGTCAATCCCTTTTCACGGAGAACTTTTTTGTCACCGTTTCATTTTAGAATTTTCTCCAAATTCATTTTGAAGGAGAGCTGAAAAAAGTTTTGAATCAGGGGCTGACAAATCGGGTCATCTATGTATGTGATAGGAGATATTTTTTTCTTATTTACATTTGTGTGGTCAGACTATAGGTAGATCGTATGTTCCAGCTTCGCCCATACATGTTTGTGATGATGATTAAAATCGTAAATTCTTATTATAGCATATAGCATTTAAGATACAATGATATACAGGTATTCGCAAGGAGAGTGGTGTGTGAAAAGTGTAAGATGGTGCTATACAAGGTCCGAAATAAGTGCATTAACTGAGGTGCTCAATATATTACGCAGAAACATTGACAATAAACTTCGAACTAAGCGACTACCAAGAGCTGAACCGCATCAAGTCCGAATGCATACAAACGCAAGGAAGCGTTTCCGTGGTACTTTGGATATTGACAACTTTTTAGCAGCAAGTCTCAC
>NW_018735194.1:0-58839 GCF_002204515.2 Aedes aegypti
ACCGAGTGTTCGGAATATGAGGAGTCTGTTGGGGATTTGAGACAAAACGGTAGTTTTGCTTTGTTGAAGTTAGGGTTACCTTTTTTACCGCGTGAAATCAACTGAATTGTTGGTTAAGGCCTAAATATGGAACAGAAACTATGGCATTCGTGCACGAAACAGACTGTTTTATTCGACACAGTGGCGACAAAGACGACGCCACTGGACTCACGAGATGCCCAGTAAAATAATGGAATGTTTCTGTCTTGGTTGGTGGGATATGCAAATCTGAATCGTGTTATCGATGTTTGGCGTGCTGTACCGCCGGTGACGAAAAGGGCGTCATTAGTTTGCTATAATTATCTGGTTGAGTTTGACTGACAACCTTTACTGCTCACCCAACTTTAGGAGTATGAAAATAAACCAGCAGAAATTTATTTTTGGACTATTTTAAAATTCACTGCTCAGTATACATAAGGTACCAATGGAACATTTATTTTGATATGTCTTTCCTTAGGATTAACTCTGCACTACTAAAATAGTATTACACATGTAGCAGTATGATCCAAGACGCAAACTTGAATAGAGGTGATCGTTGTAGTACCATCTAGTGTTATGGAATCTATCTCATATGATAGATAAAACGAATAATAAAAAAGTGAGGCATTATCGAGAAATGGGAATTAATGATAATTAGTCAACCATTGTTATTAGATCCCGGCCTCTACGACGTGTTTGTGAGTTAAAATATTGGTACCTCTGAATATACGCTGTTGTCATGGGAAGGAGATTGTATATGTGGCGCCAGAAATGGGAATAATGCTAATTAGTCAACCATTGTTATTAGAGACCGGGATTACCTCTGAATGTACGCTGTTGTCATGGGAAGGAGATTGTATATGTGGCGCCATTTAATCTGAAAATGAGTGAAGGAACATTATTTTTCTTATCGAAAATTAAGCTCGGAGGAATACCTTGACAATTATAGGCATACCCTATTATTAAAATTTACATTTTTTTCTATTATTCCCAGGGAAACGCACTCAGGAAATCATCTGTGTCTACATCTGCCTCACGCTAATTATCATCATCTGTTTCTCATCTCAAACACTTCCGGCTGGAGCGGATAAGCAAAGTAGTGGTGGCGGCTGTGTTTGGGATTCTGACTGCCGATTTCGGTTCCGGTCTAGTTCACTGGGGTGCCGACACGTGGGTTCGGTCGAACTGCCCATACTGGGAAAAGTAAGTGCCATTATTAGACCGTTCCTGCTGTCCGATCTCCAAATTTCATTATTATTTTGCAGAATTTTTTAACGACCCTTTCGAGAGCATCATATCGATCCAACCTCAATCACTGCGGCACGATTTTCATCGAAACCAACGGGGACAAACTTTATGGTGGCCGTGCCTATCCTAGCGAAGCTTGCGTGGAACTTTTTCACACGAACCAACTCGGAGATACAGCAGGAGTACGCACTGAGTGCATATCTGTTCCTGTGTCTATCTTCATCGCCATGACAAATCAGGTGAGGCAAGTAATGGTACAATTTGGATTATTTAGGCACAGGAGTGTAATTTATATTGTTAAGTAGAGCATACTTATTTCAAAATGTGCGTTGAGTTGTTAATTTCTTTCTTGCAGACTATAATTTAAATGTCGTATTTTATAAAACTTGCAATCAATTGTATCTAGGGAAGAATCACCGGTGTTGACCATAGCACCTATAGTAGTCATAATAGATTTATTTAATTTATTTAGTTAACATCTAAACAGATAACACTGAATCAACAATTTCACGCCACAATACTCGGTTCGTGGCCGCATTTCTCCATCCTCGGTTCTGCACCTCGCTGGCCATATCGATTCGCACTTGATCCGCCCACCAAGCTCGCTGCACTTCCCGCCTTATTGTACCAACCTGATCCAAAGCGAACAGCATATTTGCATGATTGCTGTCCAGCATTCTTGCAACATGCCCTGCCCATCGTAATCCTACCAGCCTTGGCCACCTTCTGGATACTGGGTTCGCCGTAGTGTTAGACGAGCTCGTTGTTCATCCTTCACCGCCATACACCGTTCTCCTGAACGTCGCCGAAGATCGTCATAAGCACCGGGTGTTCGATGACTCCAAGTGGCTTGCAGGTCCTCCTCGAGTAACGTCCACGTCGCTACTCGTAGAGGAATACCGGTCTTATAAGCGTCTTGTACATGATACATTTTGTCCGGGGTAAAACTTTTTTAACCGCAAGCTTCTTGTAGAGGCTATATTAGGTTCGACTTCCACAGATGATGCGCCTCCGTATCTCACGGCTAACGTTATTGTTAGCCCTCAGCAAGGATCCAAGGTAGACGAGCTCGTCGACCACGTCGAGCGTATTCCCGTCTTTCGTAACACTGATTCCTAGGCGAGTCCTGAGGCGCTCGGCTCCACATGTAAGCATGTACTTTGTCTTGGAAGCATTAACCACCAGTTCAACTTTTACTGCCTCGCGTTTCCACGACATTTTAGGAGGATTTGCTGTACAGTATAGATCTGATCCTTTTTCGATCGGCCGTCAACGAAGCCGGCTTGATAACTTCCCACGAACTCGTTTTGCTACAGATGATGGAAAATGATCTTGGATAACACTTTGTAAGCTGCATTTTAGGATGGTGATTGCTTGGGAAGTTCTCACAATCCCTTTGTCACCTCTCTTGTAGATGGGGCCATATTACCCCTTCCTTCTACTCCTCCGGTAGTTGTTCTGTTCCCCAGATTGTGCCTATCAACCGGTGCAGACAAATGGCCAGCCTCTCCGGGCTCATCTCTATGAGTTAGCTTCGATACCATCCTTACCAGCAGCTTTATTGTTCTTGAGAGAATGGCATCCTTGACCTTCCTCAAAGTAGGGGTTTGATTAGTTTTCATCGTCCACAGTATTGACAAAGGCATTTCCTCCGTTGTCTCGACCTTCATTGCCTACGCTCTCAGCGTCATACAGGTGTTCATCGAAGTGCTGCTTCCAACTTTCGATCACCTCACGTTCACCCCGTCAAGATGCTACCGTGCTTATCCCTGCACATCTCGGTTTCGCGGTACGTTGACGCTAGAGTTTCCAATCCCGGGAACATTTTCCCGGGGATTTCCCGTTTCCAGGGGAATGATTCTCTGTTTCCCGGGATTCCCGTATTTCCCGTGATTTCTGTTGTTACGAGGAAGCTTTATTTAAATACAGAATTGATCATCTATTTTGAAATGAAAACCATCGCACAATTCACTTTGCATATCATACCATACAATGTCCTCACTAGAAGAGATGCGACGTGTTTGTGAGTTAAAATATTGGTGAAAATCAACTGAAAAATTGGAACAAATCGGGATGCATTTCACTGACATTTTGTAGGTGAATTTTGCATGGTTTACTTCACAATTCCCGGGAAATGACAATTTCATTTCCCGTTTCCAGGAAGTCAGTTCCCGGGAAAATTGGAAACTCTAGTTGACGCGAGTTGCATTCAGCTTCTGATAAAACTTCCGTGTTTCTTGAGACCGACACAGCTAAAGGAATAAAATAGACCCCTTTGTGTGGTCCTTAGCCTTCTTTCCAGCAACTCCTATCTCTACTTTGTCATGGCCGGGGTATGAGCATCCTCAGGAAAAAAAAAAAAAAAAAAAAAAAATGACTGGCTCACAATAGCGTCTCTTCCCCCTGTCCCCATGAAGCGTCATTGTCTCATTATGGATGATGAGACTTACGTTAAGGCTGACTTCCGGCAGCTTCCGGGGTTACTGATTTTCACTACCAAGCACAAGTTTGATGTTCCCGAGAAAGTTAAGAAGCAGAAACATTCAAAGTATACCACATACGATTTGACAAGCGATATATGGTAAAGTGGAGCGCCTACATAAGCGTTTGCTTCTTTTGTTGAAGCAAAACGAGAGCTCTTCGATGTTATAGCTGAATCTGCATGCCTGCAGGTGAATTCCGGCGCACATTTTCTTCGAAGAGAAGAAATTTTCTTCCATAATCCACCAGCAAGAAAATTTTCTTTTCTTCGAAGAAAATACGCGCCGGAATTCGCCTACTGGAGTGCTACGGGGTCACTTTTTTGCCCAAGGACATGAAGCCCCCGAAGCATCACAGAGAGGTCGAATCTGAGGAAAACATTAAGAAATAGTAGGTTAGAAGAAGCTGTAGTCAGATGTTGTACAGAACCTAATGAGTGGATCAAAGAAGAAGTTCAATGAAATACCTAAACATGCCAAAGCTAACTTAGGGTTTATAGTCTATTGTCTGATTGTTTGAAAAGGATAGATTAGCTATCTTCTATAGTGTTTTATCGTGATGCAATTTTATGTGATATAGTTTAAGTTGAAATAAATGCAGGGATGTTAAAAAGAGTTTGTAACTGGTAAAGCATTTTTGCGGAATTTCTTGAAAGTATTTTTGAAATTCCTCGTAGAACCTGTGTAGAAATACTTGCATCACAGATAATTATCGGTGCTTGCCATGGAGTAATCTCTAGAGGAATACTTTTATAAACCTAGAAAAAAATCCACTATGTGTTCATCCATACACTTTGGATCTTTAGGTAGATTATTATTATTTATTGTGACTGAAGGCATTTGCCCATTATCTTGAAAATAATGACAATGTTCGTCCACCAATACAGTTGAAAATTATATCTTATTACATACTTTATTTGTTGTTGGACATTTAAACATAGACATAATCACGGTTTGCATTATAAAATGACATTATACGATTTATACGTTCATTCCTAGCATAGTTTTGAACTCCACTTGGAATTTGAAACGGCCTTGATAATCTCAAACCTGTTCTATCCTCATATAATAAAATCTTGCCCTGTTGGATATTGAGCATTATATCTACCATCACTTATATTCTTTAGGAACGAAACGTCAGTCGTTTTTTTCTAATTTCGAATGAATCAATTCCAACAAACGATATTAAAATCTTCTAAAAACAAACTAACACCTTCAGAGGGCTTCAAATACTTTCAAAAATCTGGCATTCCTCTGTTAATAACAACAAATTTAAAAACATTCAAAATAGCAGCCTTGGAATCAGTGATGAAATATGTATCGTAAAGGCAATAAATCAAATATACTAATCAGCACAATATTTGTTTTCAACATTTCAGATTCACAAATGGTCCCACACCTACTGGGTCTACCGAAGTGGGTGCTGTTCCTGCAAAATCATCACATCATTCTGCCCCGGCGACATCATCGTATTCATCACGTAGCACCGCATGAAACATATTTTTGCATCACAACGGGATGGCTCAATTGGCCCTGGAGAAGATAAAGTGAGGCCGCTCTTGTAAAATTATGCATGTTTATTCATCAAGTAATGCATATTATTTTTTTAGGTTCTGGTCCAACTTTGGAAGCCACCATAGAGCTTTGCACAGGCCCACAAACCGAGGGCAGATGATATGAAGTGGGCTCAAAAGCGGACATGATCGTATACGAGTTGGTTGCTGCTATACAAACGCCACATTCCTTTGTTAGCCTTATGGATTCATTAGTCGACGCTTCTTTTACCGAAGTGCTAAGCTGGAGTTTTTTACCTTCATTCATCCATGCGACTAGTAGAGTATATTTTGCATTCTTTAATATGTAGAGTTATACAAATGCAAGCATTTGTAAACAGCCATGATGATAGAATAGAGAAATTTCGAGGAATTTTACCTGTAGGATCTTATCAAAACCAGTCTAGTGAAAAAGATCATTGCATGACGGTATGTTGTAAGACATGAAGACCGACACAGTTGTTTTAAATCAACAGATACTCAATCCAATTAGGAAAATGTTCATATTTATAGAATGTCTAAGCATAGCTGGTTCAGTTTGCGAAGTGAACGAAAAAATGAAAGCTTATTAATGCCTTACAAACAAACAACTCATGGCACTAAAATATGATAGAAATGCAAAGCACGGACGTACACGCCTGCATTCTGGAACAACGCCATTCTCATTATGTCTCATAGCTTAACATAATATTTTTTGCAATTCAGATGAAGAACATCAATTTAGGCTCTTATAAAATTGAGAATTTACCGGACGAGAAATATTGAGAGAAACACTATTAGGTAATATTGGGTAAGGCTTTGGCGTTATCACAATGCTATACAGAGATACATTTTTTACTTTGTTATGAATTCAAGTAAGGTTTATAGTTTTGTGATACCGGTCGAAAACATGGTGGAGCGCAATTTTTATGCGATTGGGCGCTCAAGATATGCAGCCAATTTAAGCAGCTCTTCTTTAAGCTTGCATAGATATAAAAGAAAGGAGAATGATCCTCAATTTAAGAAAAACATGCCTTGAGTCATGTAGTTTCCCACCAACACTGATGTATATATCATGATCTCATATAACACGGATTCATAAGGCTCGTCAATCTACATTATAGAAATTACACAGCTTATGGGAGTATGCATTATGGGAATGTGTGAAAGGGGTTGAAAAACGGCTATGAAACTATCAGAAAAATAAACACTATCAAAGCTGTATTCATTACTGCACCATTCAATCACAAAAATATATGAAATCCAGAGTGGTCTTCCACAGATATTCTTTTTTAAGCTAAAAACTACGCTAAAAATGGTTTATGTTTTGTTTTTTTTGTTTTGTATAGCCTATGGCTCGAAACATCTGTTTTTTCGTAGTTTTTTTTCTAATTTGGTACAAAATCCAATGACGACCAAAACATAGAATATAGTGTCCAAGTTTAAAAATGAAAAGAACTAATACTTTATCGTAGATTTTAAAATTTGAACTGATTTTGGAAAAAATGTACTCGCCGTCCAAAGCTTATATGGATGATTTACCTTTAATAAAGACGAACATTTTGTGTTCAGTGCTCTTTTTGTCACAATACACTATGAAAAAGGTTGGCCCTAATGGATACCGTCCCTCGCTGTAAAGCCTTTCAATCACTGTTTCCATTATTTAGGAATATTGTGGTTAAAAATTATTTGACGCGCGTTTTACTTTATGTTTAAATCTATGAACAAGACTTAATAATCCAGAAACGCTGGTTTGAATTCCGGGTAGCAATTTTTGAATTCTTAGACGAATTAAAAAGCTGCCACTTAGCAAAAAATCTATAAATTTCACTTACTGTTAGTCACCTCCATAATAATCTAAATCAAATCGCTCCATTCAAATCGAATGACGAGTCGATGACTTAGAGTAAAGTGGGGCAAAAGTTCGAGTGGGGTAAGAGTTTTCTTTTTAAGATTTCTAGCTCAATTCAAAACCAAATCTTATAAATGTCATGGTGGTTCGAATGCTATTCAAGTAAGAGACTTCAATGCAATATCACAAAAACCGATTGAGATTTGGAAAAGTTATGGATATTTGTTGTTTTTTCGACGTCAATATTGTAATTTTTGGTCAAACTTTCGTTGCAATGGAACCAATTGAAGATGAAATCTTTTTCAATAGTTTATGTAGGGCGTTTCTAGGCCTATCATAAGGTTGCTTTGAGGTGTATTAGTTTTGGCATTAATGCTTGAAAACAATTTTTGGCCTATAGTGGGGCAAAAGTTCGACCCATGTATAAAATCACGGAAAAATTTAAAAATTGCCTAAAATCCACATATTATCTTCAAATTTAGTTAAATTTGTCTGATCGTGTGAAAACTGTCACCAAAATTTCACATTTCCACTTAGTTTTGCGAATTACAGTATATTACAGTATATTACAATCAATCCGGTTTTGGGCAATTTTTTGATGAACATTAGTGTGTATTTTTCGTCAAACTTAAGTTTACGGCTGGTGTAAAGTATGCCTGTCATGTAAGGGATCGATATTTTGTGTTTTAGCCAGCGAACTTTTGCCCCACACTAGATTCGAACTCTTGCCCCACCGGTGGGGCAAAAGTTTGAATAAGACAATCAATTTTAAAATTGATATAACTAAAAATGGGTAAGTATTTTGACACAAGTTCAATCAGTAAAATTATAGCCAATATGTTGAAGGTTCACTGTATGGTATTTGTTTTGTTTGAACTGCTATTGTTTTTCTGGAAACTTTGATTATACCACTAAGGTCGAACTTTTGCCCCACCTTACTCTAGTGCTTTTTCAGACTTACCTTTGAGTTTACATCATGACGTGTTTATGCAATATTTTTGCAAAATTTTTGCAAATCGACTAAACTAGAGGTGATTTATCCACCGAAAAATAATCGCATGTCGTTTTTATCGAACATTGTACGTTTTATTCCATAGTCCAATCTACTGGTACATTACAACCATTGGTACCGGCACCCTATTTTTTGTTGTTTTTCAACGTATTTTGTAAGCCGATGATATCATTGATGGGGACGCGTGGTAGTTTACAAATGCTTCTAGTTACGAGTAAGCGAAATCCCATTAGCTGTGTGGATTGCTATAACATTGACCCATAGTACTTGGTAATCCGTGATATAATAATTCATGTTGGAAGACACTACCATAAACGAAAATAAGTCGAGTCTAGTACACCACACTGAAGGCGGCCTTACAGTTGAGGTCGAAATACGCATTGCAGTCAAATGATACAAACACTTGCGGAATTAAATGGTATAATAGTAATAGGGGCCCCAGATAGCCGTAGCGGTAAACGCGCAGCTATTCAGCATGACCATGCTGAGGGTCGTGGGTTCGAAATCCCGCTGGTCGAGGATCTTTTCGTTAGGGAAATTTTCTCGATTCCCAGGGCATAGAGTATCTTCGTACCTGCCACACGATATACAAATGCAAAAAAATGGTCAATCGGCAAAGAAAGCTCTCAGTTAATAATTGTGGAAGTGCTCATAACAACACTAATCTGAGAAGCAGGCTTTGTCCCAGTTGGGACGTTAACGCCAGAAAGAAGAAGAAGAATAGTACTAAAATCGGTTTATCGTTTATTTAATTTGGATGCATCCCATCAACCAGAAAATGCCGTAAGCCGATATCGTCTTACATCTCACTGTTCTCATTAAAAGTGTTCACGCGCAACAGCAAGCTAGGTAACTAATATTAACAATCGTTTACAAATGAAATGGATTAGAACGGCAATTTACAAACCGCAATTTTCAAATACACGTGCATGTTGAAACTAAACCATACAGTCCACACAAGGCAAAACATTACTAGCAACAAATTTCATATACTTGCTTTAAAGACGACAAGCTTGAGCATAAAGTACAACGAATTTCAATGAAGAATCAGACCAAAAATGGAGCGTATATTTTGTCACAAATATTTTTTGCTAAAATAGCCTTCGGATACCATGTTGGTAAAACTTTGTATATAGGTGAAAAAAAAACATAGATGAGTCTTAGTTTTTGCTGTGATAGCACATAAAATGTACGAGAAACATACATTATTATTACGTACATTATTAGTTTTACGATCGAATACGAAAAATGCAAGTGAGCGCTGGAGGACAACTTTGCTTGTAAACTCAATAAAGGCAATGAAATGGAGCAGCTGACTATGATTAAGTACACACCATGCATGAAACAAATACGATTTTTTTTTCGATGTTTCTGATGACATTTTCCTTCTATAAATGATATACTGATAACGATCGGTCCAGGATCTTTTCGTTATGGAAATTTCCTTTCGACTTTTCTGGGCATAGAGTATCAACGTACCTACCCCAAGATATACGAATGCGAAAATGGCAACTTTGGCAAGAAAGCTCTCAGCTAATAACTGTGGAAGCGTTCATAAGAACACTAAGCTGAGTAGCAGGCTCTGTCCCAGTGAGGACGTAAATGCCAAAAAGCAGAAGAAGAAGAATACTGATTAACGCAATGTTGTTTGTTTGTGATGCTTGTGGTTAGTTGCTTTAGGGCAGGACAAGAAGGCTAAACGTGTAAATTCAGATTTATATAAATTGTATATAAAATAAGGCCTTTTGAGCTGAAAAACAAAACTGGGGTTGAGGTTCTTCAAGGATCATTGGAATATCTCCAGACCCACAAGGCAACGACCACATTCAGCACAGATTTGAATAATATATGAGTTGGGAGCTTGCAAAATAGCAGTGCAGAAATCAAAAAGGTTAGCAATCAGGACGGAAATAAAAAGTACAAAACTCACTCTACTAGTATAAAGTAAGCATGAGTTTTGTACCTTTTATTTTCGTCCTGATTGCCAACCTTTTTGCTGATGCTACGGTGAATCTACGCCGAATGGATTGAGTCTTCTCAACTGGGTTCAGTCCTGGGCCAATCGCTTCGAGTCGCCTTGAACTTTAAGTGACTTTAAGGCTACTATCTTTGCTTGTCTTTCTTCCAGCATGCGAGTAACGTGACAAGCCCAACGCAGCTTGTCGTATTTTTATACGCTTGACAATATTCACCTCTTGATACACTTGGTACAATTCGTGATTCAAACGACGCCGCCACATGGCGTTTTGTAATTTACTGCCGAGTATTGTTCGCAGCAATTTAACTTAAAATACCCGAAAACTCTCTGGTCGACTTCCTTAAATGTCTACGATTCATAGTCATATAGGAAAACTGGAAGGATCAGTGTCTTGTATAATGCGAGATTTTTTTCGTTTGCAGGCTACAGGATTTTAGCTGGTTCCGGAGCTCGCAGAAAGCTCAACTCCCAGCTGCAATACGTCTTTACATCTCGCGGGTAGCTTCATTATCGTACGTTGCTAGTGTTCCAAAATAAACGAATTCTTCCATCACTTCGAACATTTCATCATCTAGCACCATTTCGTTACCACTATCACATCCGGAAACCAGCTTGGTAAACACCGACAAAGAACTCCTCATGCGGATTCAATCTGTTGAACAGAATTCCAGTCATGATTTTGTACGCTAAATTAAGGAGTGTTATCCTTTGATAATTGGCATTTTCAGTCGATGTACTCTCTCATGCAAAGGGTAAATGAGACCATCCAACCAACTTGTAGACATTTGTTTTTCCTCGAAATTATACGGTGTAAAAGTACGTGCAGCTGCTCACTTTAGCCCATTTATAGCTTTTCTTACTTCATTTAGCGTTGGAGGTTCCACAGCCTGTCCATCGCCCATTGATTTGAATTCTGCTACCAGATCCATTTTCCGATATCCATTATCTCAACAATGCACAGTGGTACCATTTGTTCTACGGAGCGGTCATAAATCATTTTTGCTCAATATCCGATGGCAAATACCATCAGAAATGAACAATTAATTATTTTGACTGCTAAAAACTCCGTCGAGGTTGATGTCGTCATTGGTATCACTTCCAAAATTCTGATTAGGATGCGGAGATCATTTTGCGAAGGCTCTGTATATGAAATATTATATGTGCATAACACCGACTATGCTATTATCCGTGTCCAAGAATAACTAAAGTATTTAACACTTGATTGAAAGGAGCATGAAATGTATACATTGAAAGAAATACATCAGGGTTTTATTGTCCAATTTGAGAATATTCTCGTCAGAGTTACTTAACATGCTCATATGCCTACTTTTGGTTATATGGATCTAAGATGCTATTGAACGCTTTTCTGAATGCCGAAGATGTACATACCAATAAATACTTAAAATACTTATCATTGATAATACCAATTTCACATTTGTCTCAGCGCCCCCCACAAAAACTACTTATTGAATCAATATACAATATTGCAATGTATTCACATGGAATTGAAGTACTTAGGGCGAAAATTTCATTATTTTGTATATGCATTCCAATGAGATACAAATATACTGGTATGCAAGAAGTCTAATGAATATTTTTTATCAATTGCCCCATTATTGGTAAAAACTGACTACTTTGAAGGCACGCTGCTAACTTAATCTGCAATATTTGTAGCTAGAACTTCACAGGTTTCATTTTTCTTCTCAAACATGATCATTTGCTGGCAGAATCACATTTGATTAAATGTTATTAAGAACATATTCAAAACTTACTCAAATAAAGTCAAATCCTCATTACATACTGACTCCTAGATGTCAAATTACACTTTGAAATGTATCGAAAGTGATAGATATACACATGAACTAAGATTCTGTATAATAAACTGATTGAAAAATTCAATTGATTCTGGTTTGCGAAGACTATAAACAAAAGTGCTGGAATTGCTTAATTTTTAACGTATTTTTAAAATAAGAAAAATACACTCAATCATTCATAGCCCGTCTATGAAATATCATACAGGAACGTTTATAATGTTTATGTTTTTACAGTCTTGAGATCAAAATTGATCCATAAAAAGGTAATGGAGTGACAAACAAGACATTTTGTTTTTCGATTTATGACCTATGGGCGGTACCACTGTGCAATGCTTCGAAATACTCTTTTCCACCTTGGCGGCCATCTTTTTTTTATCCGGGAAACGACGCTGGTTTTCTCCGCAAACCATTAACAGATTCGAAAACAGTCGCATGTCGTTCTGTTCCATAGCTTCTTGCGCCGGAGCTACTACTGCCTCGTCATGCTCCTTTTACTTTCAGCGATGGATCCGTTTTTCGGTTGCCCTTGCTTCCTTGTACCGTTCTTTGCTCTGGCGGGTACCAGATACTAACATCACTACGTTCTTATCGTCCGTCATTCTCTGGCACTCCTTGTCAAACCGTTCCTTGGTCTTTGTTGAAGGAGTATCTTCACTCTGTTGCGTTACTGTGCTTACTGCTCCGTAGACTGACTTCCATAGGTCGCTGAGGTTGATCTTCTCGTTGATTTCATTTATCTGCTCGTCGAGCTTTTAATAGTAGTCCGCTACTATAACATCTTCTAAAAGGCGTTGGATATTGAAACGCAAAGATTGTCGATTTCTTGAACTCAAAAAGGTTGATAACCACGCTCAAATATTACTTGCAACAAGATTCGTTTAGAACTCACATCTCTCACGCCGAGGATCTTGGATCGAATCCATCCCCGAGATAGGTCGCTTATGACAAAAATGTTATGAGCGAAGTAGAGCCTTTGGTCCGAGATGAACTAGCCCGGGACTAAAAAACTCGATAATAAAAAGATAGAAAAAAAATAACTTCGATGACGACGGGAAAATGTTGGTCGTCTACCAGAACAAGGTCGATTTGGTCAGTACTATAATACTCACTCTCATCCATCACTTTTTGATTATCTTCGTTTTCGGATTTTACTGAGCTCAAATACATAAAAGAGTCGATTAATCGTTTCAACACTGAAAAAAAAAAACAATTTTGTTTATTTTTTTAAAATATGAAACCCTGTGATAATATTGAATTGCTACTAAATTACCATAAAAATTAAGCATGTGTTTGAAATCACGGCAACCAATCCATTATGTTCAAAAGTAAGCACAAAGAGATTTTTAAATACATACTAAAACATTGATTATATACTCATTCTACTAACTAATTCTACTAATTAATGCAACCAATATTCGTTCAGCAATAAAATATCACTCTTTTGCATTTTGAACATATTTTTATAGCAAAACAAATCTGCTGTTGTTTCAATTAACATTAATACATTCTGCTAGTTAAAACTCTTTTGAAGATATTGCAAGTTTTAAATAAAAAAAAAATTGAAAAAATAAAAAAAAAATGAAATCCTGGGAATTGAAATATCAAATTTTTAATGAATCCGACTGGAAGAATAGGAATAATTTATTATTCTGAAAATGTTTATGAATCTAGCATACAACAAGGTGAAGACTAAATTAACCTTTTGGTAATGTCTATTTAATCGATGTATTGGTTTATTTTTTTGGTTTGTGGGTGTGGGAAATGCTATCAAATGGTATGAAGACCCGATTTGTTAACAGTTCGATTATTGGCCCTTAAGAATTGTTACGCGAGATCACCAATTTCTTACGTTATTTTATGGAGTTTTCTTTACTTAAAGAATTTAAAGTAATTCCTCATTTCCGTTTTGCCAATTTGTAATTTTTTTGAGATGTAAACATCATTTTAACCAAATTTATATTTTTGCACTAAGTTCATTTGAAATTTTTACACATATTTGTGGTATATTCTGATAGCTAAAGCTGCTTTGTGAAATAACGGTATCACACAGAAAAATCCGTTCTCGTATCCCGTGAACAGCAGGCGTGAACTCGTCAACAATAAAATACACCGTGAACTAGATCAATGTATAACGAACCAATCATGGGTAGTTCACGGTGTATTTTTGACAGTTCACGTTTTCCAGAACGCTTTTTTGAAGCGTGTACACTTAAACACATTTTACTATTTTTCAATTAAGGAATGATTACATGATTGGTGTTCTCGATGATATGTTATTAATTTCTGTTAATTGAAATATATATGGCAATTAAAAAGTTAAAAGGTTCAGAATCATCATCGCAAATTAATACAACGCTTTCAACATCTGTTAAAAAACGGAAATCATACATTTTGAAATATTTATTGTTTCGAATGATACCAATCGACATATATGATTCCAGATTGAGATTAGAAAACCCATACACAGTTAGAAGCGTCAGTCACTGCATTCGACAAATCAAAAATAAGTATTCTTTTTGATAATTTATTTTAAGCAAACGCCACGGAAAATTCACAACAACATACATCCAATGCGTCACTCTGCGATAGAAAACTGTAATATCTCCCAGGTGGTCATGCACAAACTACGTCACGCTCCGAGAGGGTGAAGGGGATCAAGCCAAGCGTGACAAGCCTTACAAAAATTTCGGAGGACTCATACAAAAAAACGTGACAGAGGGGGAGGGGAGGGGGTCAAAAAAGTTGGAATTTAGCGTGACATAATTTGTGTACCATCCCCAGCATAAAGTAAATATGGATTACCTTGAGCTCAACAGCATTTCCCATAGCAAAATAGATTGTTAGTTGTATGAAGCATATAATCAAGAATAGATAAGAAGCGTACCCAGTCAGTCTGAAAAAAGTGACAATGCTTTTAAACCAGATCATACATTGTAAAAACAATCACATACACAGCGCACATAAAACCAGATTATCACACATGACAAATACGCCAGTAAATTACGAGAAATAAACTCATTCACCATTAAAGCTTCAATATCAATTAAAATATCTGGAAAATTAACTTAATGAATATTTCACTTTGATGAAGCACATCTACATTACGTACTCTATGATTGTTTGATATTCTACGAGGCCATTCTCTCATACACTCAATTATCTTTTCTTTATTTTGGCTTGCCATTCTTCCGATTGAAGTATTTTTCCCCAGTTCTTCCAGGTGGATCATGAATAAATCCCATATAAACCAAAACCATGTACAACCAGTAAAACCAGAAGTCCATTCGCAAAATCATTCCACATATTCCACATATTCCAGTACATAACTTATGTGTACTTGAACAAAATTTGTTTAGCAAATAGCCCCACAGGTGTGCCATCGACGTAGGAAACTTCGAACATGAATAATGGTATAAGTTCTCCCTCCGAGTAGTACAGTGAGAGGCAAAATAAGTGCCCACCTTACCAGTTTTCGAATTTCTCTCATTGATTTGGTTCAAATTAAAGTTAACACACCTAAATCTTTTGTGATATTTTATTTTTGATGTTCTTTTAAAGTTGCACTTACGAATTTTGATAAAAAAAGAATTTTACTTAAAGAAAAAGAAAATCAATTTGTATTGAAAAAAAGTAGTGACAAAAATAAGTGCCCACTTCCTTCTTGGCCCAGAAAAGATGATTTAAGAAAATAAAAAGCAATTTAATAGTTAATGTGTCCTCCTTTGGCCTTAAGGACTTGCTGGAGGCTCTTCGGCATGCTTTTCACCAGGTTTTGTAGGTGTTGTGGATCTAGTTCTTCCCAGGCGCGCTCCAAGGCTTCAAAATAATTATTTTTGTTGGTACACCAGTTTTTTCAACCCTAGCATCGAGAATCGCCCACAAATTCTCGATGGGGTTGAGGTCTGGGCTTTGTGGAGGCCATTCCAGCGGTTTAATCCGACAAGACCGGAAAAAAGACTTGGTCTTCTTTCCAGTATGCTTCGGGTCGTTGTTCTAGAGAAATATGAATTTCTCTTCAAGGCCCGTCTGGATCAGCGAAACCTCCAGATTTTCCAGCAAGATGTTAATGTAGGAATCTGCCATCATTATTCCGTCGATTTTCACGAGGTTTTCTACTCCACTCCATGAAAAACACCCCAGACCATCACATTTCCTCCTCCATGCTTCACCGTTCCTTGGATGTGGTGCTCTGCATCACACACGAGCCCGCCGCTCTCGGTTAGACAGCTCGAGCTTCAGGAGCGCCACATCCAAGGAACGGTGACGCATGGAAGTGTGATGTGATGAAATGTGATGGTCTGGGGGTGTTTTTCATGGAGTGGAGTAGGAAGCGTCGTGAAAATCGACGGAATAATGACGGCAGATTCCTACATTAACATCTTGCTGGAAAATCTGGAGGTTTCGCTGATCCCAGACGGGCCTTGAAGAGAAATTCATATTTCTCTAGAACAACGACCCGAAGCATACTGGAAAGAAGACCAAGTCTTCTTCCGGTCTTGTCGGATTAAACCGCTGGAATGGCCTCCACAAAGCCCAGACCTCAACCCCATCGAGAATTTGTGGGCGATTCTCGATGCTAGGGTTGAAAAACTGGTGTTACAACAAAAATAATTATTTTGAAGCCTTGGAGCGCGCCTGGGAAGAACTAGATCCACAACACCTACAAAACCTGGTGAAAAGCATGCCGGAGAGCCTCCAGCAAGTCCTTAAGGCCAAAGGAGGACACATTAACTATTAAATTGCTTTTTATTTTTCTTAAATCATCTTTTCTGGGACCAAGAAGGAAGTGGGCACTTATTTTTGTCACTACTTTTTTTTCAATACAAATTGATTTTCTTTTTCTTTAAGTAAAATTCTTTTTTAATCAAAATTTCGTAAGTGCAACTTTAAAAGAACATCAAAAATAAAATATCACAAAGATTTAGGTGTGTTAACTTTAATTTGAACCAAATCAATGAGAGAAATTCGAAAACTGGTAAGGTGGGCACTTTATTTTGCCTCTCACTGTAAATGTATAACGAATACATTGCAAACACAAAAAGAGTCGAGCAGTAGAGAACAGTAAGAATTCTAAGAAGGATATGGTATTTCCTTGCGAACATGAACACCATTTCCCCCTCGGTAGTAGATCGGTCTGGATACCGTGTGTAGAGGTTATCTTCGATGGTCTGCAATAAACGACGAAACTTAGACTTGTTATTCATTGCGATGAAAAACTTGGCTGATAGCTGAAATGCTATGCCTGTGCAGTTCAACACTTCCATGACATGGATTATATCGTGACGGTACTTGTAAAACCGTCCAGGAAAGTTGCACCAGAAGTAGATGACCATCTGGTCATGATCTAGTACGATCCGAATGTAGAAAAATGATCAGGATTCCCAAAGTGACACACCAACTGGGATAGAATTGAAGTTGAGATTATTATACACTGACGGTGCAATTCTTTGGCACTCATCTTTGGTTTGCTTTTCATGAAAGGACGAGAATAAAACTGATGAGCGGAACAGAAGCAGCACGTCAATTTAAAAGACATGACTAAAAGTAGGTACACTCCCGTGCATAAGTTTGGGTTCACCCCTTAAACATGCATAAGTGTTCAGTCATATCTCTGTGTTACACGTCCCAATTGAAACTCTCTAAGCGCATTCGAAAGGCAAAGAGTTATTCTTAATCGTATTTTTTTTTCAAAACCATTATTTGAACTTTGTAATACTAATTTTTTACTTAAAGTTGTGACATTTTTTCAAAAAAAAAAAAAAAAAAACACTGGACGAACAAACCTAATTTCCTCAGCATTGGATCGACCAAAATTTTAAAACAAGGTGTCATTAGAATCGTAATCTTATATTCTTTTGAAGGGTACTCACGATTTTTTTGCGGAAAATCTGAACAATTCCAAAATCAATGGAACAGTCATACAAGTCATCGTGCAAAAGTTTGGGTTCACCTAAGCAAACCTTGACAAGGTTACAATTATATACACGTGCTACAGTTGGGTCAATGCGATAAAACGACCGCCAAATTTTCATATATTTTATGTTTGCAGTGAATACTATTTTTTATAGTACGAGAATCTCTTAATTCTGTGCGTATTTATTAAACACGTGTCCATACAAATTCGAAATACCGTTTTGTCTCAAATTCCGAACAGACTCATATTCCGAACACTTGGTTTTTGTATGGCGATTTGGTTGAAATATTTCGCTGAAATATGTCACAAAATAACAAGGAAATGGCAGTCAATTGCAATTCAATTTTAACGTCTCCAATTTAATTCATACTGCGGGAGTAGTGATGATTCTTTAGTTTGAGATCAGTAGAACAAGCTCAGATAAGTTTATTTGCGAAAATATTCATTTGAATATGATTTATTCGTGCTGTTCGGAATTTGAATCAAGGTGTTCGGAATATGAGACAGAATGAACACAGTGTTCGGTATTTGAATCAAAATGTTGTTCCATACTTTCACGTGAAAACAATACTAAAACTAATTAAATCAACATTATTATCGGTACACTCAACAGCTAACAGTTAGACTTTGCGAAGGAATTAAAATTTACACAAATATCATCCAATTTATGCCAATCAGATGCATTTGAAGTCACTGTTGGCCTTAAGTGTTCGGAATATGAGTCAAAACGGTACAATTATTTCGCATTAGTTTATCTGACATAAATTATGATTATAAGTAGTGAAAGACGAATACTTATTCACTACAGAAAATCTTTTGGAATTATTTTAAGTTATTAATCTGTTTAATTAGAATGCGGAACATGTATTTGTCTCAAGCACTAAAATACCGCTCTTTGTTCAATTAAGTGTTGCTGAAACCATTGAGTATATAGATCAAACATAATAGTTCACTAAAATGCGTTCCCATTAGCTTGACACAGATGTTAAGATACAAATTGTCCACTTAATCATAGATTTGAGGCATTCTGGGGCCCCGAAAATGGTCATTTGTAGGATTAATCAAATGCAGTTGGCATAATTTTTCTATTTAATCGATTATCAGATGCTCAAGCGCACTAGGCATAACGGAGCCGAATAATCAAATCAATTTAATAAAAATTATAATTAAATTGTATATCCTTGCCTATATAATTCCTCTATCCTTTGATTTTCCTCCTCGATGTATTGCTGCCGAAGAACAGGGTCATCAATATGCGAGTATGAACCACGTCGCAAGTCAGTTCGTCGGGCAGCGGGGGGAACATCAGAAACAGCCTCGTTGCTATCACTTTCGCTGGAGAGGGTGATAGGCGGCGCGACACGTTTCGGGGCATTGGTGCTGATTGTATCCGAGTCAACTGATCTCTGTCGTTTTGGCTCCTGCTTATTTTTGATCTGTTTCGTACTACTTTTACCCACAGTCTCCGGCTTGGATAGAGATGGCCATTGTTTTTTGGTAAGCGGTGGCTGGCTTTGGCGATTGTTCATTTTATTAGACTGCTGTTTGTGACTATTAGATGTTGCCGCTTCAGAACACCGTAGCTTTGGATGTTCTTTAGCTCCACAGTTTCGGCAGGTGCGTGTCTGCGAAAAATACGACACATGTGTCGTTTCTTCGCACACAGTGATGTACGACGGAATTGGTACGGTTAGTTTCATGCGTACTATACGCACGCCGTTGCTGAGGCCCGGGAAGTAGCTTCTCCAGACGTCGTTTCGTATGGATATCACTTCACCATACTGTTTGCATAAACTGACAATGAGATGATTTTCGATCTCCTCCGGGAGATCATGCAGACGGACATCGACAGCGCAGCTATCGAGTAAATCGGCAATGGGATAGCGAGCCGTTTCCCCTCGCAACTCATGAAACGTTTCAAGTGGTGATTTGAAGCGATGTTGGCGGCTGCCTCCTCACTTTGCATGGCCAAATAAACTACGTGCTTCACGTTGTGCATTTGGATGCTTTTCACCACCGTCATGTCCAGTTTCAACTCGCAGTCTAAAAACTGCTTTATATCGGCGACGCTAGTCGTTTTGGTAGAACCGAAGTGTCCAGCACATGCAATTTTTCCTTGTCACTGGCATGTTGCAGAAATAAAAACTACAAAAGAATCGAGCGAACTGATAAAAACGTGTTGTCTGGATGAGAGACGGATAGCAACTGTATCAGATGTTTAAGCTGATGCGTTTTTCTTAAAACTCCTTGATATAGAAGCCACACTATAGCAGATTCTAGAAATTATCTGTGACTTGAAATTTGCCTAACTCCAGGGGCACAGAAGCGCAAAACCCTCGTCACCCGACCTGATCCAGTGATCAACCGCAATAACTCCGGCTACATGAACATTCCCCGAGATTCTTTGACCACTTTTAGATACTAGATATTGTACCAGTATACTGACAAAAAATAATTGAATCCGTCAAATATTCGCTGAGCAGTGGAGAGTTTTATTAATTTTGAAGGAAACACCTTCCTAAACAACGGACTAGCATTAACGCCCAGTGGCACAGTCGAAATACATTCCTGACGAAATTTTCTAAAAACCGAAAAACGAAAATTCCTGACGAAAAAACGGACTGAAGCGGGAATCCTCCTTGACTCGATGCGGCTTAATGTTTGGTAACACTAACCGCACGTCCACGAAGCCCACATGGACGTGAACATACGGTAAGTCGACACTTTTAGCGTCGAACCATTCAAATTATTTTTTATACCGTGGTGAATCAAAATGCGGACGGTACCAATATCCGGACACTCTTGTAATGTTTCATTAATTTAGCGCTAAATTAAATGTTAATATGTTAGTTTCAATTCTCAGCTTCTTCTATAAACATTGCTGATCTTTTACATTCATTTATAATCTAGTTACCATTGCCAAATAATAAATAACAACAAAAAACAAAAAGTTGCTTCAGTCGAATGCCCTTTCTTCGCGATACAGGTGATTTTTGTAATTGCGTCAACGAACGTACCTACAATAGTTAGCAAACTTTAATGCATTCAAAAGAATCTATTCGTGTCGTATTTCTTGAAAAAAGTTTACAAAGTGATAGTTGAAGAGTTCAGTGACAACACATTTCATAAAAATGGTATAAACGTATATTTAAAACAGTGAAAACGAGCTGTCCGTCATTGGAAACAAGTGTATTTAAATCCGGACATTGCTTGTATATCGTGTAGTTTGATAGTGTAGGAACATATTTACCAATAGATATTAAAAAGGAAGCTTTGGACATGTTTTAAACATGTACATTGAATAACAAAAACAATGCAGTGCATTGTTTTAGGCAGAAAAAATGAATGAATCAGTGATTGTTGCAGTACGAACCACAGCCACACACATGTTATAATTGTGTATTATCAACTGATATATGACCAAAATTAGTAATATATTAGTTGATAATACACAATTATAACATGTGTGTTGCTCGGGAGGCATTTCAGATCAGGGATGCTACACAAATTATGTCACGCTAAATTTCGACTTTTTCGACCCCCTCCCCCCCCTTTGTCACGTTTTTTGTATGAATCCTCTGGAAATTTTGTAAGGCTTGTCACGCTTGGCTTGACCCCCTCCCCTCCTTGTAGCGTGACGTAGTTTGTGCATGACCCCTCAGGTAATCAAACTACAAATTTCACTTACATTTGAATGTTAAAATGATTATATTGTATTCGCATTGCTTAAGTTATTGAAAGTGTTTTAAACTCTGTTAGATTCGAAGCCTCAACATGGTTTACTTTGCAAATTCTACGCTAAAATAGAGCTGTCCGGATTTTGATTCAAAAGTGTCCGGATTTATAAACAAGACTTGTTGAAGTGTCCGGATTATAGGACAAGACAAGCTTCTGTATTTAAACCATTTTCATGACATAATAATGATTTTTATCGTAAAATTCATCATTCTCACTAAGATCTATCATTAAACTGTTTGTTACATAAAAATAATTCATAACATTCGAAAAGAAATATTTAAAAAAATGCGGCCTAATCATTTGTGACAGCTTAAGCGTCCGGATATTGAGGCAGCACGGTAATGATAAAAATGAGGTAAAAGGAAAAGTATGGGGTTTCAATGTTAATGTACAAGAGTCTATGTCGACACTTACAATGGCGAACTGTTCATATTTTGTTGAATCGACTTATTTAAGTAACATACCCATCGTTGTCATAATAAAAATACGTTTCATAATATATTGTACACTTAAACTTATTTGCTTTTTTTTGCCACATAATTCAAACTTCATAAGTATAACAATACTTACCAACAAAGTTCATTGTACTTTCGATGGTCAAAAGTTATTTTGTGATAGTTCAGAAATGTATTGAATTTTGACATATAAGAGAAACGAAGCATTTTGTATGGGTACTGCAAGCACGCGAAAAAAATCGATTTAATCAAAATTTAATCATGCAATTTCGACTAGATTGTATCTAAATTGAAAGTTAAAGTCCTATTTTGCATGCTTGCTGGATTAGATCATAAAAAAGATTAATAGCCTTTAGACGGGTAGCCTCTGTAATATTGTTTTTTTTTTGTAGCTCAGAAGAAATGAAATGATTTTTGTTTTGGATAAGTTCTTCAACTATTCACGCATTTTCGCGTCATTGAAGTGAAAATGTTTTTTATCTACTGGTGAGCTCGTTTCATGCTTTTGTTTCATATGAGTTCAAAATGATGGTTCACATTATTATTGAGATAGAGAAGGAGGATACTACGTTTATGTATTTGCTCAACAAACAGTAAAAAGAAGGTTACTGTCTTAATAAACCTTATTACAAGTAAAGCATAACGTTTAAATGTAACATGCCTTAATTTTGTTCATTTTTAATAATAAAAATATTTGAATGGTTCGACTACAAGTGTCGACTTTTTCTTTTGAATGCTGGGTGGAGATTTGATTCCGCAACATGAATAACTTTTAATAAATAGAAATGTATGGAGAAGTATGATTTAAGAGTATGCGATATGGATTTTTTCCATGTCGATACGAAATGAAACGATACGCGGAATATTTGCGCTGACAATGACGAAACGAAACGAAATTTAAAAATGTTTCGTGTAACTCGATTCGAAATCAAACATCTCACGGAATTTTTCGAAACGAAACGAAATTTTTGAATTTGTTTCGCGGAATACACGTTTAAGTTATTTTTTTTTCTTGTCAAAAGCTGGAAGTTTGACAATGGGCATAAAAATGTCTTTTTAAATCCTCTACCATATGGAAACCTTAGTGTTGCTCAGCGGAATCCTTACATATTTTGGTATGGCTCTTTTCTGTTTTGTGATGGATAATCTCTTTTCTGTTATAAGGTTTCATTTCAACATATCTGACATTCACACAAGGCAATGAATGGGTTTAATTTAAATGTAACAACTAAGAATTGGGTCGAAAAGCAGTTACAAACATTTAAAACAATCTCAAAAATATTGAGAGGAGTCCAAAATTAATTTGATTTTTGGCCATCGAGTAACCAATCGATAGACTTTTCAGCTTGAATGGACGTCTGGTTCTTAGATTTGTGCTCTTGAAGATTTGAGGTGTGGCTTTGGGAGTGCTTCGTGAAGCCCAAGCAGCTTGTGATAACACATTTTTTCTTGAAAGCGTAACTCTTAAGTAATATTAAAACAAACTTTGTATGGTTCGTCACTATAAGTGTCGGCATTATGCTTTTTTCTTATACAATTTCAATATACATATATTTTTCGCTTTTTGACATTATTAAAAATTATCTTTTGAATTGTTCGACATTGTGAATGTTGACGTATGTTTTTAAAACTGATACCATATAGAGACAAGATGCACAGTAATACTCATACGTAATTTTCAAACAAACTATGTATAGTTCGTCACTACCAGTGTCGGCATTATTCCTGTTTCATATAATTTAAAATTTATACATGTAATTTTCAGTTTTCGTCATTAATAAAAACATCTTTTGAATTGTTCGACATTATAGATGTTGATGTATTTTTTAAAGCTTCTACCAAAAACTTCTCGACACAAAAATACAAAACTAGCTTTAAATATAAGGCGTATATTTCCCCCTTGTCCATGGATCGCATCATCGACCAGAGGTGACTCCCAGATCTTTTCCTCCCTCACTAATAAACACCCTTCCCGTGGTGATTGTGGAGATGCAGAGGTATTCTCGGTCTTTAGAAGCAACAATCATTACACCCCAACATTCCTTCTCCATCCCAACTGACTGTAAGGACTTGGCCGGCGCCGTTATTGATCAATAATATTAGATCTGCTAAAATTGCACTTCGAGAGTAAGCGGAAACTCCCATCCCTTATTTATTTGGATCGTAGTGCGATTCTTACCAGTTCCGATCAATCACGGAGTAGCAACCATAGACATGTACAGTCAGTCTATGCTATGCTATGCTATGCTTGAAGATATGAGGTGTGGCTTTGGATCACCCAAATCAACGCGATTTTGTTACGGCGACAACGACAAACAATCGCTGCGATTTCGTTGCTACATGTAGAGTTTTATGACACAACAACGAAATCGCGGCGATTTTTCGTCGCCATCGTGGAAAAAATCGCGTTGAATTGGGAGAGCCTTTAGTCATTGATGCGTGCTATTAGTTTTCTCTTTTATTCTCCCGCTGTTCGTATGCAGAGTTAAAAGTGACGTCATAGCGGGAAAGCAAGAGAGAGAGAACTAATGCGCGCATCAATAATCTGCACCATCTGAGCAAATCCAGAACATCAGGGACTCACGCTCCGCAGCTTTTTATTGACATTTGTGTACAAACAATTTTTGCGATATATTAACGGATTTGCTCAAAAGGACACGCGATGATCCCCGGAGGAAACCGTGGTTTTGCTCTCTTCATTCTTATGGAAGAATGAAGATAACATTGCGGTAGTTCATCAAACGCAGTTGTTCCTTTCCTGGGCTATTCGCCGCGAGGAATTTAGGGCAAATGGGCGTTTTTGGAAACTTTACAACGGCAGTGCAGTTTATCATATTATCCTGCGGACAAGTCAGTCATCCCAGACAACCAAAATGTACGAATAACGAAATCACTTGGAGGCTTTGTATGTGCAAAATTTCACTCATAAGATGTCGCGAAAAGGCCTTCTACGTACAAAAGTGGAGGCGATATGCGTGCATATATTATGTGATGAATAATAACATACAATGTGAGTGTATAAATATCCTACCGAACTAACCTATGATCTTATGCAAATTATTTTATGATAACAAATGTGGATTTGACAGCTGCTACGAATTGATTCGATTTACTTTGTACAAGTGTACGAGACGAAACAAAATGTGCAAATGAACTCAGAAAAAAAGTGTTTTATGCGAGGAAACTCATGAATCTGACGAGTTTATCCACGGTTTTTTGCGGGTTTGATGTAATTAGTATGAATAAACGAGTTGTAACGTGTACTTTCATGCGATTTCAGGTTGTCTGGGATCCCACAGTTATGGATAGCACACGGATATGGATCAAAGTTGGATTAAACGGAGAATATCTCATCAAATAGAGTAGCAATTACGCAGAACCCATTTTACCTACGCGAACCATAAATCTATACAGCATCGCAATCTACAAAAATATGCTTAAACACATTTGTTCCATTCGTAGGAAATAAAATGTCATACATATGCCTAGAAGCGTTGATTCACATATGTGGGGCATTGAAACCCATACCAGTTATGAATCTGAGATAAGACGATTCCTAAAGAAACGCCAAAACGTATGCTTTCACTAGCACACCATTCGTTTGCCTAGCAGGTAATTTGCTGTTATAGTGTTCTGATCCATGATATGAGTCGATTTGATCCATAATACGGACCCAGTTTTGACTCAAAGCTAGGAGTAGAAGCGAACGCTTTGCCAATTTTTGTTCGAAATTAAATTCGAATTTCGCGAAATTCCGTTTTATTCCGTTTGTTTTCAATTTTCCGTGGAAATATTTTAACAATTTGGCGAAACGAAACGAAATAGCAAAATACAAATTTCGCCTGTGCGAGTTCCGTGGAATTCCGCGGAATTTCGTTTCGAAGCGTATTTGACGGAATCATTCGGTATTTCGCATACCCTTAGTATGATTTCCTCCTACCAAAATAAAAATGATATTTACTATTTGTTCCATAATTTATTGTATACGATTGATATAAAATTCAGTTGTTATCTACTGATCGGGAACTGAGTTAATTTAATAATGCTTTATTTTTCTTTTTTTTTATCTATTTTTACCCTTTTTACAACATTTTTCATTTTTCATAAGAAGGGTATAAAGATCGCTTGAAGAACTGACTTTTGATCCGAGGCCCAGAGGGCCAAGTCTCATATACCAATCGATAGAGCTTGACGAACTTAGCACATATGTGTGTGTGTGTGTATGTGCGTGTGTGTTACAAAAATGTCACTCAATTATGTCAACCGTTTATCAACCGATTTAAACACTTTTAGCTCCAAATGAAAGGAACAACATTCCCATAGAACGCTATTAAATGTCATAGTGATCGGACTTTTCGTTACAGAGTAATGATTCAAACGGTACCTTAAAAGCATATTCTAATATTTTCAACTGCCTGCATTTTGATCCATTTCTCAGCCATTTTTGAACCGATTCAAGCTCTATCACCTTACCGTTTCATCATAACATATTGAACTGAAACAAAGAATGAAATATGATACAAGAATTGTAAACAATAAAAAAGAAGAAAATATTGATATTTTTACCCATTTTTGGAATTTATGAATTTGTCATTGTAAATCTGTTTAGCAAATATATGATCATTGCTGTATTCTACTATTCTATTCATCGTTATGAAATGGTGAAATTGATTTAATTGGTTGTGAAAGAACGCTATCGGTAGTCAACAAAATTTTCCAAATTGTTCTAACAGTAATTAAGACAATCAACGCCATTGATGTGCGGTTCCACCGGCTGTGAATTCACCAGGTGTCGATCTAATCAGTTTTGCTACAGCATTACGAATGACATGATCTAAAGTAATTCTACACTTATTTGCTTCATTTGAAATAGTATTGCTTACATTTCAACAGTCCTCAACCATGGCTTCACTAGTAGGTTATTATAGCATTCGTACCCCATTGATATCAGGTAGCAGAAGGCTGGCTCCAGAGGCACGTTCCTCGCCATTTGGGAGCTTTGTGCCATCGCCATATATGAGCCTATTTTATCACAACTATCACACACAAATGAGTCAGCATACTGAATATTTGCCTTGTAATAGTTGAGTTGATAGTGATCAGTCAACGCTCGGACTAAGAAACCGCAATTCTTTTTTGACAGATTTGTTAAATACTTTGCCACCTTTGGGAATGGCTAAGTAAAGTACAGTTTTTTTGACATTATTATTCCAATTATTCCATAATATTTCCGCGTTTCGCGGGACAACGTTAATTTCGACATGATATTACTGGGCCAAATTCAATTGTTTTAGTAAACTGAGCAAATAGATCATGATTTAGACCTAAAATATTTGTAGAATACGCATCCAATACGAATAATGTTTAATTGGGAACGAGATCTGACAGGGCGTTTCGCGGGACATTTATGATCGCTTTAGCTTTAGCTGAGTTGCCGCCCAAGAATTTCTGAAGCTTTACACAGCACTTCAAAATTGGAATAGCTGGTTTAGAATCCATGGAAGAATTGCCAAGTGCCCATGCAAAGTTCACAGAGTTGACTGATTGCAGTTCCTCAGCTTGAGTTCGACATGCGATAACAAGCCTAGGACCTTGAGTTGACTGAAGCAAGAGCTTTCATAGCAGCCTGACTACCTGACATACTTCTTTATGAATAGCCAAATGTCCACTCTTATCGTGAAGGGAGTTGTGTGAAAAGTTAATTATAAAGAAAGTGACAAGCAATTGTAAGATCACTCGAAGCAAGGACAATTGTGTCCCGACTCACCAGAAAACATCCAAATCACTAGGATTTTCAATCCATGGAGAGAATCCATGACATTTGGTTACAATCAATTCCCAGTTTGAGGAGTATAAAAAATCAGAGGGGGTTGTGTACAAGACACGACCGCATGACGTTAACTACGCCAAGTGATTTTCTGTATTTGAATTTTAGTTGATTGTCATAGTTGCAGGCTTCCTTTAGTTCAAACTCTAACATAATATCGTAACGGTCGCAACATTATAGATTTTCAATTGACACCCAGTATATTGCCGTAAAACGTAGTTAACGTCAAAAGAAGAATGAGCGAAGAAGCAGAAATTGTTCTGCTTTATAAGTCTGCTTCCAAACCCATGTAATCGAGCGTGTTTGGTTGCGTAAGAAAGGGGTCGACATTTTCACAATTCTTTGACAGTCTATCGTTCAAAAATCAAAAGTTCTTCTTAAATTTGAGTAAAATGTTGTTTAAATTTCAAACCGATTGGTTGGGGAAAATATTGAAAATCTATCAGGTAAATGGCTGAATTATTAGTATTCAAAATATTACATAATTTGTGACGGTCACAGCGTTTTAGATTTTCAATTGACACCCAGCATTATTGCCGTAAGACGTAGTTAACGTCTAAAATGCAAAGTAAGGTTCTTGAATAAACACCACTTGGGCTGTAACATTTTGTATGGCTCTGCAAAGAGTGCTGTTCTTCATGCTAAAAAAATATCGGAGCTTTCCTAACCGTAGCCAGTACCTAAACTAAGCAGGATTAAGCTTTTTACAATCACAAATCGAAAAAATCCAGCTGTGAAATTACCAGATCTGTATCTCCTCAAAGTCTACAAAGTTGAAAATCACAGAATACACTGCGTAAAACGCATAATGCCAAACCATGAAGAATGGAAAAATTTAAACTAAATTACAACATCTTATAATCCAACCTTATTTAGCCTCAGGAGAAATACTGAAGAAGGGCATCCGATTATTTCGGAGGAACATAAGGCCTCCTTCACCATTGCTCCGGGTAGTGCAGGAGGAGAATTAAAAAGGAATGCGTGGTAATATGCACCCTTGAGGCAAACGACCCACAGTGCTAGGCTATTTGCAAAATGATTGGAAGAATTTTCATCAGGGACTGATTGTAAGTAATCCCGATATATTATTTGACAAGCAAAATCAACGGAAAATGTCTCAATTTTCCCAAATATTCATAGAAACCCCGAAAAGTTTCGCCCCAGGGGTACATATTACCCCAGATACCCTTACCTGTGTAGGGGCATCCTGGTACTCACAGGCTTCGTGTTAGTTTTTATTTCGACTACCCTAACCACTCCATTCTCAGCACGGTAAGCTTGGAAGCGCATGATAGGGGGTCAAGTGTGAGGTGGATTTTCTATCACCGGAACAGGCAGTCATTAGTGTTAATTCTGAGACAATCGAAACAAAGGGCTACCGACACTACGGCGGGCTATCTAGGCTGCTCGGAAAAAGGAAGGGTCCTGTCAAACAGCCTTCAAAATCTTGAATGATAAGTAATTTAAAAACATTGATTTCTAGTCCAATTGTTGTCTTTAATATATCCTTGTAATCTATTTAACAAATTAATGACTGTAACTGTATTCTTACATCGTTATGAAATGGAAAAATTGATTTATTGTTGTGAAGAACGCTATCGGTACTCAGCAACTTTGCATATGAATCTAACAGTAATTAAGATAATCAACGCCATTTATGTGCAATTCCACCGGATGTGAATTCACCAGTGTGTCGGTCTAATCGGTTTTCCTAAAACAATGCCCGTAATCTAAAGTGGAATTTACACTTATTTGCTTCATTTGAAACAGTATTGCTTACATTCCAACAGTCTTCAACCATGGCTTCACTGGAGGGATATATAGAATTCGTTGCCCCATTGATCACCATTTCAAAAATAATGACGCAGAAATTTGGACATCCGACAAGTTTTTTCAACCAGCATCGTATATGCTGATGGCCACACATGGTCATCTATTAATGTGTTGCAATGGGTACACCGTCCTCACTCAGATATCGGATCCGGTCAGTTGATGCAGGTTACGATGAATCTTTCGGAATTGCTTCACAGTTGATCTTCAAATTTTTTCTATGCAATTTCGAGGAAGTATGATCTCGGAAAATGTTCGAGTATCGCAGAGGAAACAATTTACCAAGCGCTATTCCGAAGGCAACAAGGAAGAAGTTTTGATTCTCCATAAGACTGTACGATATTTAGGAATCATTTGGAAGTTTTTTGGCTTTAATCTTACTCGTCGACATTATTCGTTTTTTGGCATGTGGCCCATCTACGATGTACTATTCAACAGGTCAAATGGTACCTCTATTTTCCTACGAATTCCACTGCATCGATCTGCAAGCTCGTTCGTGATACATATTGAACATGTTCCTACACGTCCGGACATTTACATACTGGGGATTCTCGGATCATTCTAGCCGATTAACACATTCATTTTTATTGTTTTCCATGCCGTGGCGAACGTGGATTGTTCATTTTACATTCAAAAGAATTGTCTGATTTATTGATCGAGAACGATCCGACAAAAAATGTGATGAGGCAATTAAAGAAACAGTGGAATTGGTTGCATGTGTGATCATCAAATTGCTACTGAGTAAGTGTATAATGGAACTTTCAATTCAGCTCAAAACATCATTCACGGGAACTTAAAGTTAAACTTACAGCTTTTTTTTGTGTAGAGATGTATAGAATTCATTACAATCAATCTTCTTGAAATGATTTATAATCGAAATTTTTAAGAGTATCGGTAAAAATCTTGAGGATTGTTGAAACACAATAAGAAGGCACGGGATTATTCGACAAATGGCGAAAATAATGGTAAATTACATTGATCTCAATGTTTCAGATACCTTAACGGTACGGAAGATATTGTCCGGTTTGTTGTGTCTGGTACAAGTATTTTCATGCATATTCACAATCTGTGATGCGATGCTTTTGGTAGCTCTGGTGAGTCTTTGTACCATGTTCTCGGTTCATTTTTGATCACCTTCTCTTCCAGACTGATTGGTATGCAGCTGTTTGCTTTTTGATTTGTGGTTTTTGGAGAAATTACTATTTAATTTCCTTATTGGAAATTTTGTTGAGCTAAAGGTATGTATTCTTATATCTTCGTTTTCTTGTTGTTCAAAAGACTTATTTTCCATTCTAGGTTGATGAGCTGTATGCATCAGTAGTCAGCGTGCCGTGGAATCTTCTGAACAATATTCAACAGAAAGAGTATGGCTATTTGCTGGCCCGATCACAGAGACCACTGATTTGACTTTATTTGGGTTTGGCTCCGTTAAATTTTGAAAGCTACATGACGGTTAATAGGGTGATTTGTAGAAGCATGCCGATACATTTAGTGATACTTATTTTTAGGTTTTGCGAGCCTTATACCAATTTTTTTGTCATGATAATGCAGTCTGTGGAATTAGGCAGAACATTGTTTCATTTACAGCGAGATGCTTATCAGGCTTTGCTAAGCAATATATTGTTTCGTTTCCTAAGAAAACTACAGGGTTGAATATGATTTTTGTGTATTCAATGGTGTTGTGAAATGTTTAATAAAAATTAAATTTAAATAATATAAATATATTTAGATTAAAACAGTGTGACTTTTGCAAGTTGTTTTGTTGGGAATATGGCTTTGGACCCTTTTTATTATTTGTTTATTAGTATCATTCCAAAAAATTGCATTTATTTCTTATATCTAGGTGTTCTGTGTAGGAAAACACTATCATATGTATTTGGTAAAACTATATTAAGCTGATCTGATCCGAATTTTTACAAGAGAGTTGTTTTCACTTGCCTATAGGAGAACGCAACACTTTCAATTAACTTAACCTAACCTAAATATATAACAGATTTATCGTGGGAAATAGAAGATTGCAATGAATTTTGTCTAAAATTCCTAATAATTTATTCGAATTTTGTCCTATGTTTCTACATTGGATATTCTACGTTACTATTAGTACTATACCAAGTAAGAAGCTTCAGAATCATTTTCAAAATTTTATTTGAATCCTCTGCAGAGCTTTCTTTTCTGGTATTACAAACAGCTAGTCCTTATTGGTACAGCATACAACATGGCTGGCCTGAAATTAGTTTGGAAGATCAAAAGCTTGTTCTTATGACAAAGTTTTGGTTTTCAATGCCCTCAATGTGGTTTTTGAAAGTTAATTTTTTATTCTAGCACGAGCCCTAGATAACTTAACTTCATCTGACCAATTTATTGGAACCCTCTCATCGTAACAACATGTCTACTTGAAGGTTTCAAATAAAGAACTTTTGGTTTATGTGGGAATATAGTTAGTTGAGTTTTCGAAGCATTAGGAGAAATCTTCCCTTTTTAAAAGTATGAAAGAGAAAAAATATCCAAACTTTTTCGCAATCTATTACAGATTATACACGGGCTTCGTCCTTTGGCAGAGAGGCCTGTGTCATCCGAAAATAAAGATTTCTTAAATCCTTGAGGTAATTTGGGTATGTCAGATGTGCAAATATTGTATAATATTGGCCCTTAAATGATGCCTTCAGGAACAATAGGAAGTCCTTTCAGACTTGGAGTTCTGACAATTAACCCGAATTAACACGGAATCCATAGCCAAAAACAACCAACAAACATGAGGAATCTCCTGCAATAGCTACATCCACTTCCGGCTCAGTCACTCCAATGTAAGGTGGACTTGTGAAGTCAATTGTCACTTCATTAAAATGCAACATTCTTGCTCAAAACCTTCTGTCTCAGGCCATATATGGAACCATGTATCATCCACTCGCTTCCAAGACGCAATCCATACTTCGACCATCTATCACGTCTCAACGACCTCATTCCAAAAAATATTGTAAGAACACCGATGTGCAATTGCATACAGCAAGAATCAACTCTGGACTACGAAGTTGTTGATGTGTGAATATTCTCAAGTTTTTTTTTTTTCGCAAGTAAGAATGAAATGTGGATACTCTTTTTACTTTGTAGTCGTAAATTTCATAATCATTGAATACCTCGTTCTAGCCAGGATTCCGAGTAAGAACATAAAAAGCTTGCTAAATATTTATAGGTACCATGCGGCACTCCTCCTAACCGACAACTGTGAGTCAATCGAGCAGTGAGAACTGTCAAAGCGTGACCAAACGAACATCCGTTATGTTTGCTCTGAGATTTCTGAGGAGTAATTGCAATCAGCTTGAAATTATTCTAGTGAAAGTTGTTTTTCATAGACCAAAAATATGAAATATCTTCCTCTTTTGAATTTTGTCAATGCGATATTTAGTTGTTGATTTTTTCTGCTGTTTATTTGTGTGGATAAGCTCAAGATCTATAACGAAACAAAATACACATTTTAGCAATGAGGAAGTCATGTCCGTGTTACAATATTTTTCTCGACGCCGAGGCAAACTCAGCACTGCTGGTCTGTTGCCAAATCATTCCATTCTACTTCCGCTTATCTCTCACATAAAGGATCACGAGACCGCGCCTATTAATACCCCACATCGCTGTATCTCTTCTATGACTAATGCAGTTTGTTCACCAAATGCCATAGAGCTTAATGACATTTGAACCCAAAACATTCACATACGCTCGTCAAACATAGTTTGTTTCAGTTTTCCCTCGAGAAACTTGCACACACTTTCCAAACTCATCAAAATGCATATGGAAGTATTACCCAATTTTAATTTGCGCGCACCCTTAAAGCTTTTTTATTTCTGCGATTCTTTCAACTTGCTACCAATCCATTTATTGACTTCACAGTACCAAACCGTAATCGCGCATTTTTTATGTGATGCAATTTTCTGATGCAAAGCTAATGTCAAAACAGTTTCATGGCAGCTGTGAAAACTTTCATCGACGTAAATAAACGGCTAAACTTATCCCTTCACACGAGCCATCAATGACAAAGTACAAAAAAAATGATGCAACTGCGACATGATCATTACACCATATTACATTTCAGATGTTCTAATTTTTCTGGAACGGTTGCATCCTCATCAATTACCGTCTGTAACACTCCACTCTGGCAAGAAGCATAAATTATCAATGTGAACTTTCATTTCATTCGCTTTCTGTGGTGTCAGTATTCAACAAATTTTTGGAAAGTTGTGAAGGGCATTTTTTTTATTACCGTGCAAATGCTCGCAGCTTCCAACTGAGCTGCAATCGCATTCTAGACTATGGAAAAAAAACAATATGCACAAGTTGTCCTCTCAACTCGCTGTGCATTCCATTATTGGTTCAAGATGGCGCTTCTTAAAATGCGTTTAAACCGTTTTGCGCGCTCTCAATGGTCTTCTGAAATAGCCATCGATTCATTTGAAAGCGGTCCCTCTCAATTCACTCTCTTTTTCAATATAAATCAAAGATTTTTATTACAGCGGTTCTCTCAACTCGCAACATTTGCACTATATTTTTATACTACTAGTCAAGGAGTGGTGGTCCTCAAGACGCGCTCTTGACCTATTTACTGATTTCTGCGGTCCTCTTAACTCGCTTTACAATATAAGTGAAAGGTGGCAGTTATCACAACGTGCGCTTTCAACTCGCTATTTTTTTACACTATTTGTCAAAGGTGGCGGTTCTCACAACAAATATTCACCCTATTTTCCGATCTCAGCGGTCCTCGCAACTCGTTGTTTAATTTTTCAACCGGTTCTTCCAGCTCGCTATTATTTCACTATTTCACTACTACGGCCCAAATAGCCGTAGCGGTAAACGAAAAAATGCGAAATATTATAAGAGTGTGAGGCTGGAAAACAAGGTTTGACTCCCAATAAATACAAAACATATTGATTTTTCCGCACCGTATTGATGATTTTCAATTGCTTAATATAGCTGCGAGGAATTTTTTTCGAAAAAGTCCTTTTGACATTAAGTTTTACATATATAAAAACAGTATGTCTTATGGGGCAAGAGGGACACCGCAACTTTCTCATATAAAATCAAATGAACTTTTATTTTTCTGTTTAATATTGCATTAAATCAATGTTTCCTACTAAATAAAATCAAATAAACCCATTTTGACATTCAAAATGGTTCCTGAAATTAGAATTTATCGTTTAGGCGGGGAAATAATAATATACAAAATATGTGGAATTTTGCTCTGGTGGTCTTCTTGCCCCGTGCCTCGGTTTAAAAACCTCATAAGGGACATTTAAAAAAAATCTCAAATCATCATGTGTTTCTTATATTTTTGAAATCTATCGAAAACATCATTTAGAACAAGAGGTGAGCTTGCCCCTACACTGGAATAAATCTTCAAAAATTGTGCTTATCAATCATCGATTTGATCCTATATATCTTAAGGTGTCCTTCTTGCTCCCTACCAGCCATCTTAGTTTGCTGTGTATCGGTCGCACTATATTTATTACACCTACGCAATGGGTGATTTCCGCAAGATTAATTGTTGTTGAAAAAGTTCTTTTTTTTGCTTTTATATTAAACAACAATATTTGTAGCAAAACTTGTCACGATCGCTAATGTGCAACATCAAACTGTAACTGGGAAGTCACCCATCAAACAGACAACCGCTCCAGAAGGGAACACACGTACGTCTTCCTATGTAATGCATTCCACCATGACTGATTGATCGGTAAGCAACGATCGGTCTGAGACGACACAACACACTGATGTCATCTCGCTCCACACAGTAATGCCACGAGGACATCTAAAAAAAAAATCTAAGATCTCAATAAAAATGTCTGTTCTGATGTTATGAAGAATCGAACTGTTATCTCCTGGTTCCTATTTGGTCTTGTGGTACCGACTGCATGGTATGAGAGTCAAGAAAAAATCTGTCTTCTAAGAATTATGTTATTTATTCTTGTTGAGTAGAAAATACAGTCGACTCTCCACTTCTCGATGTTCTACATCTCGATATCTCTCCCTATGTCGATGATTTCATAAGTCTCTTCAGTCTACATACATTTTCACTCTCCATATGGTCGGCGTTAAGTCAGAGTGGACCAAGTAACATTTAGGCATATTTTGAGAAGAATTGGTTAAAGTCTAAACGCTCTGTAATTTTTGAACTCGTTTAAATTTTGGTTCAATATTTCTACACATCTTTGTTCTTCTTCCAAATAATATAATGTGAAGTGATAATCATGAAAAATCATAATCCAAACCTCTGATAGAACGATTTTTGGATGGACTATGTGTATTTGGCCCACTCTGACTGAACTAAAGAACACCGTTCAGTGAGTTGGTTCACTCTGACTGAACAATTTCTAGGAAAATAACAATCATTTAATGCTTACATGGTCAAACTGGGTGCATATCTCTAATACAAGCAGATTATACAGATTATGGTTCAGTTACGTAATTTCTTTAATAATGCGTTCGTCAATACCGAAATCAGTGGCATTACTGATAGCTTGAAAATTAAGGTTTTGCAGGGTCGGAGCATTGAAGACCAGAAATATTCAAATATTTGTTCAGTCAGAGTGGACCAAGTGAAAACCTTGTGTGCCGACAAAAATTTATTTATTTGACGTCAAACATTTTGTAGACCATTCTAAATTACATTGTGTTCTTAATATCTATGTGTTTATATACTATAAATTTGTTGAGTATACTCGATTCATAATACATTCCTCAGTTACTATTGTTTTGTAAATCAAAAAAGTATTTTTTCAGTTTTGTTCGAGACATTTTAACATCAATCATTTCACAATGGTGATTATATATAGTCATCATCTGATTAAACGGACTAAATTTAGCGTAGTTCGTGCGATGATGACCTTCTGTGAACAAGTAACGATTGCGCAAGTGACGAGTAGGAGTATAAAAATTCAGTTTTGAAAGTATATCAGCAGAATCAATGCGCTGTGAAACAATATCGTTAACAAAAGAAACCATAACATAATCACGACGCACTTTCAATGATTTCGTATTGATAAGCATGCATCGTGATTCATATGATGGTAGAGGAAGTACTGACCAGCCTAAATTACGTAGTGCGTATAATAAAAACTGCTTTTGTATCGATTCTATACGTTCTTCATGTTTTTTTGTGTAAGGTGACCAAACAATACTACAATATTCTAATATTGATCTTACATACGCAACATAAATTATTTTTAATGTGTAAGGATCACGAAAGTGTTGAACAAATCGTTTTATGAAATTGAGCATATTTCCTGCTCTATGAATTATTGCATTATAGTGATCTACAAATGATAGTTTTGGGTCTAAGATAACTCCTAAGTCTCTTATTTTATCACATTTTTTTACATGTTCGTTTCCTAAAACAATTGACATATTTGGTGTGGTTCGTTTTCTGCTATAACTTATGAGGTTACATTTTTTTATATTCAATTCCAATAAACTTTTGCAGCAACCACGTGTAGAAAATTTGTATCTCATTCTTGAAAACATTATGATCGTCATCATTCTTTATTTCTAAAAATAGCTTCATGTCGTCAGCATATATAAGGACCCTCAGTTTGTTTAGAATATAAGAAACGTCATTAACATATAAAATAAAAAGAAAAGGGCCTTAGTGTGAGCTTTGAGGTACTCCAGATGTAACATGTATTGGATTTGATCTTTTCCCATTGAATTTTACTATTTGCTGACGGTCTTTTAAATAGGACTTGATCCACGTAAGGAGACTCATTTTGATTCCCATTTTTTCAAGCTTGAAAGTCAACATTGGAATGTCCAGTTTATCAAGTGCTTTACTAAAGTCAGTGTAAAGAGCTTCAACGAAGCACAATGGTCCAATGAGCGGGTTCTAGCACATTCCATACATACACCATAGAACTACAATAAACTTCTATCGGACTCTGAAATTGACCCAAAAAATGCAATAATCTATCAGTTTATTGCTTTCCAACACTTGGTCCGCTCTGTATGCACAGAAATTGTTGCAATTTCTGACCACCCATCCAAATATGGTATATGGTCAAAAATCAAAATCAAATGCATCGAATTAAGTAATAATTATAAATTTCTATTGCTGGATAAGTAGAAGAATCATTCGATGTCGAAGAAACTGACAAATCTCTTGAAATGCTTTTCATTTCCTCGCATTCCTCAGCGCGCTGATCATTTTCGCTAATATGGTCAAGTGCTTAGGTCCACTCTGACTGCACACTTTATCGATTTTTATTGATCATTCAAAGTAAATTTGTTACATATATCTCGCAGTTTACAGCATTCATCAAATCTGGTTAAAGTGATAAGGAGGTAATGTAATTTTGCATCTAATGAGAGAATAATCCAAATTTTCCCAAGTTTTGTACTTGGTTCCTTCTGACTTAACGCCGACCATATCTCGATATCCTCCTTATCTCGATATCTCCATATCTCGATGTGTTTCTGTTGATTTTTCGTTCTCAATTTTCTCTCCGTATGTCGATATGACCAATATCGAAGGTTACTAGACCAAAATTTTGGGATTCAAAACACATTAGGAGCGCAAAATGACGTCTGTTTGTGTATTAAGCAAGGATGAAAAAAATTCAGCTCTAACGACAAACAACACGGTATCTGAATGGTCCAAGAGGGCCGTCGCTCTTGCAGCAACATGATTTCCACACCTCACCACGCGCGATGATCATAGATATATCGAGCATCCGATGAACTGTTTGTCGTAGGACAAAGGGTTTGTCGGATATTGTAACATGTTGCGATTAATGCGAATCAATTCAAAATTCACAGATAAACTTTGTCACATACCGCGCACGATTGACTTTCAGATGATAAACGACAAGCTAGGAGACAAATCGTGGAGTGCAATCAGAAAAATCCTCCAAAATTATGACTTTGGTTCGCGAACAATTGATCGTCAGCTCACAGGCCGAGCGATTTATTTTTCGCGGAGCGGAGTTTGTTGTGATGGCTTGACGACAAAGGGTTTGTCGTTGTTGCTATGATCGCATGATAAAGAACAACCATGATGCATAATTTGTTTTATCATGATCACTACATTTCCATCCTTGGTATTAAGTTCTTGGCAACGGAGTGTTTTTTCAATATAGTATTCATCAAAAACTTGTTCTCTGTCTCAATCTCTCTCTATCTCGATGGTCCCTATTGAGATGTGGAGAGGCGACTGTATCGTAATAAATCATCTGAAAATATCATTCTCAACTCAACGCAAAACCGACCAAAATGTCACTTACAGCCCTTTGCGTTTCAATCCCTCAAATATAGTGTCTTTCAATTTCCCTTTCGAATTTCAAAGCTTAAAGGATATGTAGGGTAAGTGTACCCTTAGTTGTGGGTGTTCCTATATTTGCGGTAGTGCCGCTTTCACTGATTTTATTACACTAGCCTTAGAACCGACACTGCGAATCGACGTATTGGCTTGTTGATACACGGAATAGTTGAAAAGACCGCTCAAATTGCTTCAAAATTGATGAAATATCACTAAAATTGCTAAAACTTTACTTACTTGTACCAATGGTTGCGGTAAAGTGTTCCTATAGTGGAGGATCCCATAAGAAAACAACAGATACCGCAACTATAGGAACATAAATTAAAAATATACCGCAACTAAAAGAACAGTGTACCAATAGTGGAGGTATTATTTTTCACTGATATACCGTGGATTACTGCGATGAAATCATTTTTTCCCATTAAGTCAATGGTCGTTACAAAGACAATTTAAAGACCCCCATGTCCCTTGCAGTTGCCCAAAATTTTATGGCTCATAAGGTAATCTAGAATGCCGTTCAAAGAGTACTGCGATCTGTCAAACTTGGGTACCTTTTGCACTAACGAGGGACCAAATGCAGTTCTAGAAGTGGTACCGATTCTGAGCCCGAGTGGGACGGACCTGGTCGTTACTTCCCGTTACAACATTGACATGTACATTATTTGCGCCTTTTGAATTTAGGCGGTAAAATGAAGTTCAATCGTGCTTAGTACCTCCACTATTGGTACATCTACCCTATGTTGCAAGAATGCCGCACAGCAACCCTGATGCAAGGATGGTGTTCGCCTCAGATCAGGTTGGAGTGCAGCGATTTAGGTGAGCGAATCAACTGCGCATCGATTTTGCGAGCGTGGGGCAGAAGCGAAGATGAAAAGATGCGGCTACGAACCGAGTATTGTGGCGTGAAATAGTTAATTCAGTGTTATCTGTTTAGATTATACTAAATAAATGAATGAATCAACATTATTCGCCAAAGAGTTTGTACGTAGCAGTAAAAAATCGATAGATGATATCTTAATTTCGTAAAAAAAGAAATGATGATGGAAGGAAATTTAATATCCTCTATTAGGGTTACCAGACGTTCTCTTTTTAAAGTACATGCATTATTTTTTGCCTTTACAATTCGGTCCTAAAGCCCTGTCCCAATTTTAGTGCTAAACGCTTAAGTTTAGGCCAAAAACACATGTTTACTCAATTTTCTAATGTTTTCCGTTAATTTAAGCCCAAAAACATTTTTATTAGATTTTGTCACATCCTTTGGCTTCAACTCAAATTTTGGGTGTATTTTGTTTTCCGTGTCCCTTACGAAATGTCAGATAGGAACAACCCCAGTGGTCGAACTAAAACCCCTGTGGTGTTTTTGTCGACTAAGCGAACGTCAAACATGATCAAAAGTGTCAAGGTTCATTTATGGACCAAATTTTTAAATTAAAGTTTAAACATGATATAGCCATTATTTGAGCGGGAAAAATTGCTAAAGTAATTACAGTAACATGCTTTTTCGTGTTATTAAATAAAAACAAGATTTCATTACAAATTTTAGGACCCAATTGGTGTACTATTATTTTTTTGCTAAAAGCTGTCAAGTGCGAATCTATGACATTTGGTCGAAAGACATTTGGTCGATTGGAATCTATGACATTTGGTCGAAAGACATTTGGTCGAATGACATTTAGTCGAATGACGTTTGGTCGAAAGTACATTTGGTCGAACGGACATTTCGTCGAATGGACATTTGGTCGAGAAGGTTGAATTGCAACAGTATTTTGCCGCGCATATGCAGGGTCATTAAATAATGGAAAAAAATACATCAACAATCTATATGCGGTTGGCAAAATTTTGTTATTCAATTTGATGGACCCTACTCTCTTAACATATTGATCAATCTCTTGCGTTTTTGACATTTCATGCGCTTCATTCAGGCATGTTCTGAGAGCCGAGATTAGCTGATCTTAAATTGAAGTAAGCCGACTTTTGTCACCACAGTCAACTGGTCTTCCCTCACCCGATACATAGTAAGCACAATTTTCTCGTTTAATTATTCAAACGCAAACTCTGTTATTCACTTGAGGTCATCAACACCGTCAGCAATTGGCCATAAGTAGAGTTACCGACATTTAACATTCACTTCGCCATTAAGGTTTTCTTTAAAACATTTTTTCAGAAATCTAACTTACGTCCGTAAGCTGCATAACCCGGAATTCATAGAAAGATCCCGAGCACACTCTCCAAATGCTTCCATCAGATAAGGATTAGCAGTTCATTATGAAGAACGATGACATTTTAAAAGAATAATAAATTCATAATATCATCATTTTCACATCGTTGATAATAAAATAGCTTATATGTAGTTCATTATGAAGAATGACGACATTTTAAATTTTAATAATAAATTCACTAGAACTAAATATTACAGTCAATGTAGTAGAAAACTACTTCTAAAAAGTTCTTTTGAATTATCATCTAAATCCTACATATTGGCTTAACTTCAAATCACAAACAAATAGATTTATGGAATTTAAAAAAATAAATGTCCAATTTTTTCATCCAACAGTCAATAATTCAGATTATAAGAACGAATACGAAAAAAATAATCAATTTTACCAAATGATTTTTCAATAAAACATTTAAAAATAACCCTTCGACCAAATTTCCGTTCAATTAAACATCATTCGACCAAATGTCAGTCGATGAATGCCATTCGACCAAATGTCCATTCGACCAAATGTCCCTTCGACCAAATGTACTTTCGACCAAATGTCATTCGACCAAACGTCATTCGACCAAATGTCTTTCGACGAATTGTCCTAAAGCCGGTCGATTGACATTTAGTCGAATGACGTTTGGTCGAAAGTACATTTGGTCGCAGGGACATTTCGTCGAATGGACATTTGGTTGTAAAGGTTTAGTTGTAACAGAAAGCATATAATATTTGGCCGAACCGATATTTCGTGGAATGGATAGTGGTCGAATCTGAATCTATGACATTTGGTCGAATGACATTTAGTCGAAAGTACATTTGGTAGAATGACATTTAGTCGAAAGTACATTTGGTCGAATGGACATTTCGTCGAATGGACATTTGGTCGAAAAGAATTTTATTGCTCATAGAAGCATATGATATTTTGTTAAAAGGATTTTGAGTCGAAAATTTAGTCGAATACGGATTTTTCAGTTTATTTTACAGAGTGTAGTTTTGACGATAAAACTCAGTGATAGAATCATTGGAAAAGGTGACGGTCTGTATAGTCCTATTACTAGAGGTTGCATATGCTGGTACAACATGATAGACTGCAAGAAACCTGCATTGGTGTATTGGTATTTCTTAGACAAACTTCAAAGCTTCAATATGCGACATGCATAATTAGGGAATTTCAGTTGATAACACAGACTCTCCCACAAACTCGACTTCTTGCGTTGGGGGCGTTACTTGATGTCATTTTTCTCATTCAAGCTTATTCTGCGGGTCGGATGAATCGCGACAAGCTGATATCAAATGAAGGCAAATCAACTTGTTAGATAGGTCAACTCGTCTCACCTCACACAATACACAGGATTAACACAATTCTCTTGTTTGATTATTTTCGATTGAACCAATTATCAACTTATTATCAATTGAATCCATCGACACCGTTTTCAAATCCACGTGTTTACCCAAGAAATGTAGTCACAATCATAACAATTAGTAGGAAAACGAATTATATAGATAATACTTTTAGTTCACTTCGTCAAAATCGTTGGAAATAAAATTGTTATAAAAGTGCATTATATGTAGACAATCCGAGATGGCCAACTTGTTCTATTGCATTCAAAATTCTTACTCACTGTCGTACGTTGATACCTAATAAAGATTCCGAGCACTGACACTGAGAGTTATCATTGGATAATGTGCAGCAGTAATATAGAAAGAACGATGACATTTTGAAAGAATAATAAATTCAACAACAAGCATTTTATTCACTGAGCAACGAAAATATTTAGGAGCCATTTTTTCAAAGACAGATGATAAATCGAAAGAATAATAGATTCAACAATTATTTCCAAAGTTGAGCAACAGTACTATTACACAGTACTATTTGCCCAAAATAAACTTTAGATGCAGTGTTCATCCGTTGTGCAAAAATTTTAGTTCGGTCTATATTTGTTGAACCGTGAGATTTTTGAATCAACCATTAGAAAATACTTTTCCAAATAAATGGTCTAAATCCCTCCGACCAAATGTCCCTTCGACCATATGTACTTTCGACCAAATGTCATTCGATCAAACGTCATTCGACCAAATGTCCTAAAGCCCGTGTACTAGACTCGACTTCTAGTACACGACACTGAAAACGGCCTTACAGTTGAGGTCGAAATACGCGTATCTGTCAAATGATACAAACTCTAGTGGAATTAAATGGTATAGTACTAAATTCGGTTTTTCATCTACTTAAAATGGAACACTTATCATCCCATAGTGAAAACTAATTCTTTAAACCTTAATAAAGGATGTTGCTGAAGGAATAAATCCCTTTGGAGCTAATTTAGTTTGAAATTTTTGTAGATGTTTGCAGGGCTATAATCCCATATGAAGCTAAATAATAGCAAACAAACTCATGAATATTTCTTCTCCTATGTATCGGATTGAATTGCTCTTTTCAGCAAAGTTCTTCATTATAGTTTGAAGAATGAGTTTTCACTATCGGATTATAAAATAGTGTTACGTAATTAATGGACCGCCCCTAACGTGTTTGGAACATTTTTCGGAATTTCTCCAAAGTAATTTCCATGTATTTCGTTTTTGGGCCACCTTTAAATCAACACCTAGAAAGCTGAAAATTTGACAGAACACTATTTTTATGGTAAGGATGGTAGACAAGATATGGGAGATCAAATTTCCAAACTTTTTTAAGTTTTGAACCGTCCTAATCCACACTTGTAAGTAGATACGACTAACCGATACTGAAGAAGGCTATCTATCAAAAGATAATGTTATTAGGGCGCAATTGAAAGCTACAATACTGTAATATACTACAAAACTTGCTTGCATTTTATTCTTTCGCCTTTTTCTTTTTGATGGTAATCCCATTTCAAATATTATTATTATGATAGAACTGCGTGATGAATTGGCTACTAATGATTGAATGAATGGACAAACGTTCTATCCGATCTAAATTCCATCCAAATCCGTTCGATTAGCTAATCCCTAATCTAATAATATGAATTGGTTTTTATGCCTCGCAAATACAGCTATGTGATGGAAAAAGTTCAATGCAATCCCATGCATGGTGCAATACCTACCTATAGGGTAGTTCAAAGAAAAACCTTCAACGAAGAAAGTTGCTGAACAAATAAATCCTTTTAGAGCTGATTTTGTCTGGGATTTCTGCAGAAGATTGCCGAACCATAATTCGTCATGAATAAATAAAAAAACAAATTGATGGATATATGTTCCACTATCATTCGTATTCATTTGCTCTCTTCAGCAACTTTCTTGATAATCGATTGACGAACAAGGTTCTACCTTAAGATCATAAGCTTGTACTTACATTACAGTAATAACATGTTCTGAACATTTTTTCTTTTTCACAAAAGTAATATCTATATTAACCTACATTGTATTTAGGGCACCACCGAAAGTTCTGTTAATTTCAAGGACTCTATTCTTATTGTTAAAACTGTAAGCACGATGTCGGATATTGAGTTTTCGATTTATTATTTCGTAATTTGAACCGCCCTAACCTTAATGGGTAGGTACTAATTGAATTAGCGACGGACATGCGTTCAGGTCTAGTTCAAGTTTAGTAGACATTCAAGCTTCATTCTAACGGTGCGGTGAGGTGATAAACGCGCAATATTGTGAACAAATTAATTTTCACCATGGAAAAGGTGGTTACAAATAGGAACCTGAATGGTTTCAATGGTGAGCAGTTCACCGAACAAGTGACAGATCAAAAGGACTCAATTTCAACAAGTGACCAAAAAGTGGCACACCGATTCCGAAAACTGAAAATTGACCCATCGTTCACAGCCATATTGCCTTCTGCTGTCGACACCGAAGAGCATGATTACGATGAGCATACCACGGAGAGTGACGACAATGAACGTGGCATTCGAACGCAGTATGTGAGACTAAACGAGGAACAGCACGTTGAGGCAGTGGTGATCCTGAAGAACGATGGAACAAAAACCGGGCCGGATGAAATGGAGGATCTATTGCAAAGCAACGGGAAACTCAAATTCAATTTGACACCAGAACAGTTGGGTGGCATTGCCGGTGGTAGTGCGACCATGGAAAATAGAAGTATTCCGCGAAAGTCCAGTCTCCGCAGAAACTCTGTGTTCAGTAACCAATCGGACCTGGAGAAGCAGCTGGTGATGGAGAAACCGAAACCTATTCCGGAACCGGCAGGAATGTATGATGTTCCCAAGAGGATTTTGATGCCAATGTTTTCTGAAGACCAGGATTTCATGGATATGAACAATTTTTACGACCGAAATGCCCAGCTGAAGTTCGACGAGATTCTGTAGGTCTGACACAAGCTTAGCGAACATAACGTGGGAAGTAAAGTTCTATCGTTTTTATTAGCACCGTGTATGACCAGTTCCCGATGGATTTTCTTCCCAGTAAGTACAAATGTGGTGTCTGCAAAAAACTATGCAATGAGCCACGTGTGCTGGATTGCCTGCATACTTTTTGCAAACGGTGTCTGATAGAGCTGGAAGCCAACTCGAACAGCGGAAGCAACCTATTTTGGCGACGGATCAACGAGTGTGCCAACTTTGACTGGGATAGTAAGGTCAAGAGTGGCGAGCTTGAAGGTACGTATTGGTGGTTTTTGATGTCGTTGACGCGTCACGTTTAGCACCGAATTTGAGATCTATGTCACTACAAAATAAATGATTATTTGATTTTAAAGAAAATTCAAGTTTAAGGTAACTCGTGAGGCCATTCCCTACACTAACAAGCATCCCTCCCAGTAACCTCTGTGGAGATGCCGAGGTAAACTAGGCCTTAAAATAGCAAATATTAAGATCTGGTCTCCAAATAGCAAAGGCATGGCCGTTATTGACCCTGTACAAATAGAGGCACTGAATTATGTACATTGAAGATGATTATGGCCAATCCCAGCCGAACTTTTTGTTGATTCCTTGTGCATCTCCACTGACTTCGGTCAATTACGGAATAGCAACAATCAACACATATCAAGTAGCTGGCTAAGCTACGCTAAGCTGTTCATTAATGAAGAAAACGCATGTAACATTGGACGAAATTGAACTGATATATTGGATAATTTCTTTGCGTATTCGTAATAACAGCTTTTTCTACTTGATTGTTCAAACTTTAATCACATTTTCTGATGTAATCATTACCCCCCGATAAGTACAAGATTTCACATTTAAAAAATCCTACTTGTCCAGTGAAACGCTATCACTATTAAGATGCCTGTAGAAGTGGAACCGGTATCCCCACCTAGAGGGCTAGGTTCGGGTACGAAGCCGGAATTCGTTCGAACTTTGCTGTCCGTGCACGTTCGTTTTCCACAGATTTATGAATCCACATGTGAGACACGTGCTTGCCAGGTGGTCCTATCCCACAGTCGTAACGATGACTTTTGTTGGCTTCCCCATTCTCACTCCATGTCGATTTAACACGGATAGTGTGGCAGTTGGTGGTAAGTCCGATAATACCATCGGAATCGCACCTACCGCACTTACCGTTCAGTTCCAATCCGATTCTTTTCACTTACCGCAAATAGTTCCCACATTGCACCGTTACAATGCAATTCGGCGGTTGATTTATTGGAGTTTTTTTTTGTTTCGCTATCAACTTCCTGTTTTTTTTCTGGCTACTCAATAGTTTTGTTATTTTAGTTGATGCCTTTGTTTTTGATACGGATTAACTGGGTCTACCGTTGGTTGGTTGGTACAAAAGTTTGCAGCAGCAGTTTGGTCGTTTTTTTTCTGTGTCGGTATTTTTCCTAGTTACAGCTTCCACAGCATTGGCCTTGCAAAGCATTGAGTACCATAGGGTTGGTAATGACTGAGGGTCTTAAAATAGGAACTTTAGTGATCTTAGGCCTGGAAAGAGAGACGCAGAAGACACTAACGAGAAACCAGAAAGAGGCCGAACAGAAAGCATGAAATTGAAAAATCAAGCAGGAAAACAGAGACATGAGTTTGATGAGAATTCGCCAGAGAATCCGAGCAGATATTTCTCTACAAATATTAATAATGGTTCGTTTTAGACTCTGACTTAGATCCAGGGTCCAATAGTGAAATTTTTGTTCTTTAATTGAGGAAAACGTTTTTTATTTCCGTTTTTATTATATTATTATTATTATATTATTTTTATGACAGGATCGCAAGTGCATTAAATTTGTCTTCTCCTCACTTATTTTTAAGACAGATCAAAAATTCAAGATGATAGTCTATGATCACGCATGCGAATTTAATTTCACATTTTGGTATTGCAACACCTCTTGCATGAACAATGAAATTAGTTAAAGTTTCGAGAGCATTATCAACGTTTGCAAAGAAATGTTTTTATCAAGTTACTATCGATATACAGTTAGCTCTCCCTTACTCGATATTGAAGGGACCATCGAGTTAGGGAGGTATCGAGTTACAGAACACAAAATCAGTGCAATTGCTATCCAAGGGACCATCGAGTTAGCCATGAAAACCAACTTTTACTATGGTTCTCTAACTCGATATCGAGATAGCGAATATCCAGTAAGGGAGAGTTAACTGTATGTTTCATATACATTCCAGTTGGCTCGAACATAAATGAAAGTGGGGCTGATATGATTGAAAATCGCTTCGTGGGATATTCGAAATGTAATAGGGAATCCTTGAAATTTTAAATGATCAAAATTAAAATCAGTGGGAGTAACCAGTTGGCAACGGTGACTAGAGGCAGTTAAGACCATATCAATCGTATAAGGCTTTCTAGAAAAGGAAAACAGGCAGGGCTATCATGCCGTTCGTTCTGCCGTTGGAATTGCTTTGCAAATTATTTCAAGAGCGATGTTTTTCATTAAAGTCAACAATGACAAAAATTTTGACTAACCGCTAGTTAGGGTAGATGTACCAATAGTGGAGGTACTAAGCACGATTGAACTTCATTTAACCGCCTAAATTCAAGAAGCGCAATTAATGTATGATGATGATCCTTTCATTATACAATTTTAAACAAACTTAATATGTTAAAATGCATAAGCAGCTTATCAGTTAAATTCGTTTGTCAAGTTGGAAAGTCGCCAGAATATGTTTGTATAGTTTATATAAAATAATTACGAGTCCCTTAAAAGGAAAATAGATTTCCACTGGGATCTCATCAATGTTTTTTTTTTTGTTTTTGTAGCTGTCCTCCTCACCCTGTGTTGTTTGTTTGTGTTTTGTAATGGAGTCCACTACCAAGGGGCTCGACTTGAGCTTTTTGGTGAGGGGGGGCAGCGGAGAGAGAAAAAAAGCGCATTTTTAGTGATATTTCATCAGTTTTGAAGAAATTCGAACGCTCTTCCCAACTATTCTGTGTATCAATAAGCCAATACGTTGATTGGCAGTGTCGGTTTTGTGGCTAATGTAATAAAATCAGTGAAAACGGCATTAGCGCAACTATAGGAATACCCACAACTAGGGGAACACTTACCCTAATTTGCAAGTCAGTTTGGAACCAATCAACTTGTTGCACAATGCATTGAAAACACAATAGACAGTTATGGAAATATATTAACTAAGCTGTGTGTCAACAGAAACACCAAATGTTTCAAAAACTTAGGTGTCAAATGACGAATAAAGTTGATGTTTTATACGCCTATGAATGATGATAGCAACTCCATCACATGCTCCATCCAGTTGATCATTACCATAAATAAAAATGTTTGGAATTCTTTTAAGTTTAAATCCGAGTTCAAAAAAGTTGCAGTAATAACTGTTATACGTGTGTTATTTACTGTTACAAAATTAAAAGCTTGTCCTCTTAACCATTCAAAGAACGGGAATTTCAATTATTAGATTTAAAAAAATTGAATCCAATAGAGGATCGTAATTTAATTTTGTTAGTTTATTTTTCACTAAATTGGACAGCTGCAGCCATAGTGGTGGTTTTGAGCATTATTTCAATCATTTGATTCAATTGTTCAGTTTAAAAACCAAAAACAGAGGGAGATACGTTACTAGAAGTAGGTTCATTTTCTGATGATTTTCTGTTGATGATTTACCTGATGGATATGATTATTAAGCAAATGATCGTTAACTGAAAAATGCCTTCTTCACAGGACAGACATCCTTAGCGTGAGAAAAACCTCCGCAAATCATGCATTTGCCTCCAAGCAGCAATGTTTGGTACCATGATCCCACTTTTGGAATCGATGGCACTGAGAGAAATTTCATCCAGTTTTCTGAAAATGTTTCCATGTCACACGGACATCGAACATAAGTCTTGCTCTTTCTAAAACTTCTATATTATTAAGATCGCTTTTGTTAAAGTGAACTAAACAATATTCTTGAGGAAACTAAACAATATTCTGTCAAATGCCAAAACGGATTAGTAGTATTATTCAAAATGCTTCATAGGGTTTTGTGAGAACAATGCCACGTAATGTGTCACTTAATCCTCATCAAGGATTTGTGAAAAACTTGGTCAGAATTAAGTGAGAATTATTTCAAAGATTTATCAAAATATATGTCTAGGATTCCTTCAGAATCTTGCTCAACATTCATTTCAAAATCCTACACTTTAATATTTGAGAATGCGGTCTACCATTCATAAAGTAACCGGCTTGAAATTCGATTATAAATTCACTGAAGATTCAGTCAAAATCTAAGATAGGGTTTTATCGCATCATAATCCTGTAATATATAATATTACGTATTGAATTCAAATTATATACTAGATCGTATTTAAGATTCTTCGTGTCCAGAATTCGTTGAGAATCCTGTCCATGATTTTGTTTTTGAGCGTGTTTTTCATAATCATATCAATGATTCCTTTTTATTTCCTATCAAGTTTTCAACGTGACCACGGGTAAGAATTTTGGGATGTAGAGACCAAACCTGATGCAGTTGGTAGAACAATTTTATCTCCTTAATAAAGATAATAATAATAATAATTTTTATTGGTTTGCTATTTCTGCAAATACTTAGAATAGAAGGGGCCAAATTTCATGGCCATGGCTTTTAGGAAACCATTTTAACGAAGTGCATTCAAAGTATTACCTGTAGGATACGTTTTCCTACTCCTGGTGAATTATTGTTATGATTGTGACCATAGCGGCAGTCCTTTTACTACGTAAGACAATTTTGAAGGGTTCTTGGACTCCCCCTCTTGGATATTTTTTTTTGATGAAAAATAAAAATGTTTTTTATTACGCGTAATAAATCTCAAAACCCCCTCTCCCATAAACCCTTACGTAATTGCTGGACGACCCCATACATGCTTCCCATTTTTCACTGACTCAACCACTGTTTATTAACTTCAAAATGACACTACATAAAATCACATCAAAAATCGTTTTTCGACTGAGCTATCGTCCAAAATCCTTTCAATATTATATCATATGCTTCTTAAAACAGCTTTAGGACATTTCGTCGAATGAAATTTGGTCGAATGACGTTTGGTCGAATGACATTTGGTTGAAAGTACATTTGGTCGAAAGGAAATTTGGTCGAAAGGACATTTGGTCGAATTTACATTTGGTCGAATGGCTTTAGAACATTTATTTTCAACGAATGACGTTTAGTTAAACGGAAATTTGGTTGAAAGATTATTTTGAATTGGTTTATTGAAAGATCATTTGGTAAAATTGATTATTGTTTTCTGAGTTTTGCGAAGTTGATAAGATAACGTATTTTTTTGAATAATCTGAATCATTAACAGTTGTTGAAAAAAGGGAACATTTTATGCAGTCTTATTTTTGAACTTAACCCCTCTACCGGCAGCTTCACTTTTTACTGTTATCTTACATTCAAATTGTTATAACTTTTTTGTTTTTCAATATTTTTGCATCATTTTCTCACAAGTTCTCAAACAACTCTTCTTGTTTAGGAATCCGTGTCGATATTAATTATTAGTGATCTGGTTTCAAAGATATTCCAATGATCCTTGGGGGACCGACATGTTCCATATAAAATGTCTTTGGCGGTCATTTTGTTTTTGATCAATTTATCAAAAAAATAAAATGAGGACTATATAATGCCAGGTAATAAGGAGCTTCTCTGAAAAAATCGTACAAATCGGTTCAGTATTCTTAGATATATCTGAAAATTACGATATGATGTTTTTTGAAGTTTTTAAGATCTCTATTTGGCCAGCGTGGTTCCAGAAATCTAAATGGTCATTACTCAAAGACGGCTGCACCAAATTGCTTCATTTTTTCACAACATACTCTCATTAATGTATTGTTCCGAAGAGTAAATATTCGAATACGATTAAAATTCTGTAGCCTGAGAAATTTACGAGAGGTTCTAGTTACGGGTCGGAAATTTCGGGAATTTTGAAATATCTTCAAAACCAGTTGACCAATGATCAATGTCGACACACATCCTAAAATAAGAAGAGTTTTTTTGAGAGTTTGTGAAAAAATGGTGCAAAAATATTAAAAAAACAAAAAAGTTATAACGATTTGAATTTGAATTTTGTGGTAAAAAATGAAGCTGCCTGTAGAGGACACATTTTATTAGCAATTTGAAGTTATGCCAAAATCTAGGATTTTAATGATAATTCAAATGAACTTTTTAGTAGTTTTTTGTACATTGACTGAAATAATTGACTCTAGTGAATTTATTATTCTATTAAAATATCATCATTCTTTGAAAAACTGCTCGGCAAGTTGTTTTATAACTCAAAGATGTGAACATAATGTTTTCTTTATTTATTATTATTTTGAAATATTATCGATCTTCGTTATGAAGATCATATCATCTGATGGAAGTATTTGGGAGAGAGTGCACGGAACTTTCTTGAATTCTGGGTCTTGCAGCTCACGGATGCGGGTAAGATTTTTGAATGCAGAAATCAGAATTGAAACGGCAGTAAAAATTGCTTTAAAGAAAACCTGCATGGCGAAGTCATGGTTTAAGGAAACCTTCATGGCAAAGGTGTCGGTAACTCTACCTATGACCAATTGGCTTATTGTGACTTCCAGCTTAATAAGATTCCTCAAGTAAAATTATGGCTTTGATGACCTCAAGTGAGTAGCAGAGTTGCCAGTAGAAGTATTGGATTATTTAAAATGAAATTTATGCAATTTTTTTGTATCGGGTAAGAAAAGACGAGTTGACTGAGGTGACAAAAATTGGCTAGTTTCCATTTAAGATCAGCTATTCCCGAATTGCAGAACATGCCTTGCAGCATGAAACGTTGAAAACGTAAGTGGTTGATCAATATGTTGGAAGAGCGTCCATAAAATTGAATAACAAAATTTTGCTAATCGCATATAGATTGTTGATAAAATGGCTGATACTTTTTCAATTATTCAATCACTCTTGTATTAGCGACAAAATGCTTATATCGACGGTAGTCAGACTAAACGAAAAACTTTGCTTTCATACTATTTAGACTCGAGCACTATCCTTTCTAAATATAAACTATAATTTCTGTTGTAACTAAAGAGTTTCGACCAAATGTCCATTCGACGAAATGTCCGTTCGACCAAATGTTCTTTCGACTAAACATCATTCGACTATATGTCATTCGACCAAATGTCATAGATTCGATTCGTTGGGCGGCTTTAGACCATTTGGTCGAATGACATTTAGTCGAATGACGTTTGGTCGAAAGTACATTTAGTCGAAAGGACATTTGGTCGAATGGCTTTAGAATGTTTGATTGAAAAATCATTTGGTTCAGTAGTTATAAAACCGACTATATTTTTGCGCAGTAGATGAACATTCCATCTTAAGTTAATTTTGGGCAGACAAACTTTTCATCAGAAGTAAATAGTGAATCTATTCAAATGATAATTATTGCCTACGTTTTACACCGTGGTTTTGTATATATACAAGTGTCAACATAGGATAAAATATTCTTGTTAATGTTCTTATTCTTCATCTGTTTTTGGTTTGGAAGACTAGACGTTTTATTTTACTAAGTTTTGTACAACTAGTCATATCCAACCTACGAGTAAACCCGATCGACACAGCAATACAACATGAGAACAAGCAACTCCAAGGAGACATCTGAAAAAGGTGACCAAGACGTTACCATTATAGAGAATCAGGAGATACATACGGGTCTACTATCGTGGTAATCCAGCTCATCTTTACAATAGCCAAACATTTGAGGAAGAGATGGCAGAGACAAGCCATAAGTGAAATCAGTACTAACACTTGATGTGTAAGAGATCAACCCACAGGACGCAGAAAAGAAACAATAAAGTACCGTAATTTCGGGTGAAATTGATCACTTTTCACGGGTTTTCTTGTCTGATTTCTATAATGTTGACAATGCCAAACAACTGAATGCAGGAAAACAAGTATGAAGGTGAGCCTCATTGACTCAAGTACCGAAATTTACTAACAAATGTAAAAAAATATGTCTGAAATAAAAAATCGGGAGATCTCATTTCGGGGTGAAATTGATCACTTATCAATGCCATTATTGTTAGTTATCAAAACAACTTTACATAATAAATTTGAGCTCCCTGAATCCGAATATGCTTGCCAAATTCTTAACAATGCAATATTTTTAGAAATAATGAATGTTTAAATTTCAAGAATAACGCAGAAAACGCCTAAATGTATGCAATTTCCTAAGGAATTTTCTGATATATAACAGAAATTCAATTGTTTCAACCAAATCAACGAATTGGTACGAGTTTTGGTTATGAAATCTAGTTTGGGGACATATCTTAAGTATCCTCACAAACTTTCAGGATTATATCATGTCCAAATCCTTGTCTAGAACTAGAAGTTTATTGATGTTTGTCAACACTGCACCGTACAAGATTTTTAAATTTTTCATTATTTTCATAGAAATGAACATTTTGGAACGCAAAAAACTTCACAACACACACTTAGGACATACTTACGATAAACAAAGTTCATTCACTGCAGGTTACATTGATATTTGTGCTCCATTAGGAAGAAATAAAATCGAGTGACACAGTGATCAATTTCACCCTACTGATCAATTTCACCCGAATTTACGGTACCCCAACCAAGACAAAGTGGAAACATTCAATTATTATAATAGTATTAAGATGTAATGTGCCTTAAAAATCTGAACGACCCGAATGATCAGTACGATTAAAAGGTCATAAAATGATTCAAACAAACAAACAAACTTAGTTTTGTAAAAGTTCAAAGGTTATTGTGTCAAATATCTATTCATTGCCTAAATTTGGTAACATAATGATCTGTTGAGTTTATTATTCTTTCAAATATCATAATTCTTTGTTAATATTCCGAAAAACTTTCATTACCCTAATAACTAAATATTAAGCATTGTTGAAATTTTTATTCTTTTAAATGTCATCGTTTCTTAATATATAACTGCTGATCTTTATTTAAAGATAACTTTCAGTGCTCGGAACCTTCATGAAGTATAAAGTTTTGAAGTGTGCGACTGTGAATAAGAATTTAAAATGTGGGGACCAGACTTTATACGATTAGGCATGGAACAATTTGGTCACTGCAAATTGTCTGCATATAATGCCTTTTTATCATGTTGTTCTAGCATACGCAACTTCCAGTAATAGCACGTATCATATGTGCACTCCCCTTTTTCAATGATCCAACCACTGTATATTAACATCAAAATGTTTCTCAGTACGAGTCTGAAAAATCCCTATTCAACTAAATTTTCGACTAAATGTCCATTCGATCAAATGCCTAATAAAAAGCAATGAAATTCGTTTCGAACAAATGTCCATTCGACCAAATGTACTTTCGACCAAATGTCATTCGACCAAGTGTCATAGATTTCGTTGAGCAGCCTTGAAACCCTCTTATTTTTCCCATGGAAATACTGGAAATATTCATACTAAACACAGCTATGATATATTTGGAGCTCCTCTAATGATGCTTTGCATATTCTTTTAAGGTCCTTAGAAAGTTTCAGAAGTTTTCTTAAGTACAATTCAAGATCCATAATGCAGTGCATGATTTCTCGACAAGAGTAAATTTTGTTGGATTTAAAGCATGAGGAAATTTAATATGAATTTTCGAAATATCTTTTACGATTTTATTGCGAATTTTTGATTTGGATGCGTCTTATATTTTTCAAGAAAACATCTTTTTGAAAAGGAGAGACCACATTTTCATAACAACTTCAAGCACAACATTCAATAAAAAAAATGGAAAGCGATGTTAAAAAATGAAATTTTATTTTTAAGGGGCCGCAATTCTGAAAATGTCGGAAACTATTGCTTTAAAGATCTTCCATCAAAAACTTGTTGTTGCATGGAACGAAATCTCTAAAAAGAATCCTGCTACCAACCCTGATAATACCACGTACAGTACGAAGAGTCGATTGAGCTTTTGATTTTACACTTTTTTCTTCCCGTTAGCAAACGATGAAAGCAACAGAGAAAATGAAAAGTTCCTAGCTGGGGCGACTTCCACACATGAATCCTCACGTGCCATCAATTGTGCTGCTAATCATGATGGTTTCAGCGGAGAATCACGTTTCGATCAGATTAGAGCGTCTTTTCAGAACTTCAAGGAGAAAAAACTGTTTGAAGTCACCGTCTAAAGAGAGGGTAGGTACAACAATCAATGTACAATCGTAGATTTTCAATTTCTCGGCCACCACACTGATTGGATTGAGGCTTATTGTGACCATTCTTCTATCCCGATATAACGATACAGGATTGTTTACTGTTTCCAGACTAAAAGCAATCTAAAGCTCGCAGCGAAAATTGACCAAGAAAAGGATTTGATCTGTCCCAGTTGCGGATTGGCAACCGTGCTCCCACTGGAGGAGTGAATCGCTTACCGCCTCATTTTGTCATGGAACGCAAAATTGAAGATATGGTTTCGGCTTGCGGAAATCCTCCGCCGAATCTGTTCTGCGAATTGTGCACTAATGAAGTCACGGTAGGTATGACAAAAGTTTATTTCGGTAATGATGATTGCTGTTTCCATGAACCATACAAATGAATGAATACAGCGACTTAAGTTCACTACAGAATGTGCTTCTAAAAGGGTTTGAATAGCTAAGAATCGATTTACAAAATATCTTCTTTTAGTTGCCTCTAATTATTATAGTATTCACGTTACTGTCATATATCATAAATAAATACACACGAAAGCCGAATTGTTATTTAATTGTTCCTTGGGATATTGAGTACATATACTCAATAGATATTCCATGCGATCCTAATAATTTTAACTGATATACTCTGGGGAATGCTACTTTCACATCATAGCTGCACTACCACCAGATTGTATAACATTTGACCTCTGTACATATTCTCTCTCCGTGGTTAGGCCACATCGTCGTGCTCCACGTGTTCCCTCAAGTTGTGCAGCTTTTGCAAGGAAGCCCACCAGCGGCAGCGTAATACAGCCCAGCATAAGGTTCGCTCGCTTGGGGAGCTGTTGAAAAAATCCCGCCACAATGATCCGGAGGCACGCTCGATTAAGTGTCCCATGCATCCGGAGCATCAATTAAAATTATTCTGCACCACTTGCCATCAAGTCATATGTAACGAGTGCACCGCTTTCATTCACCGGGACCATAAATACACGTCTGCATCGAAAGCGGGCAAGGTTTACAGTAAGTTTGTGAAAAATGCAATCGAGCAGACGAAACCGCTCGAAGATTACGCCATGCAATCGATCGGACGGCTCAATGACATGTCGATAAGGATCAACAGCAAGTGTGAAGCGGTCCAACGGGACGTGGAAGCTTACATCGATGAGTATGTTGCTGCACTGGAGGACCACCGGAAGGCGCTGCTAAAACAAATCGGCGAGGTGCGGGAGGCGAAGATGCAATGATAATGGCACAGAAGGTGGATTTGGGTGAGTGAACAGTTTTTGTTTTGCTTGATAGGTACTCGTGAGGAAACTGTTTTACTTTCCTGGTGAGTTAAGAAAAAGTTTACACATTTGCATTATGATCTTAAAACACTCCATTTTTTTAATTTTTATTCTTTAAGCTTTAAAGTGAAGATAAATCTAAGCCAAAGTTCGAAATTTCAAAAGCACGGATCTGGTGAACCTAATCGCTGAAAACCTAATCGATTGGTCACCACTAGCTAGTGACCAATCGATTAAGTTTTCAGCTTTAAACGGATGTTTGGTTCTCCAGATCCGTGCTCTGAAAATTTGAAGTTTGGCTTCGATTCACCTTCACCTTAAACGAAAAAATATGAGATTTTAAAAGGAACCATAGACATTTTTTTAATTTGGTAACTCTGGATTTAATGGCACCTTGAACCTATTACAGATTGATTTGGTACACACTATATTTAGAATTGTATACGCTTGAATGGTAGGATGGCTCAAATTTTAGGATTTTTTCATTCCAATTTATAAAAGCTTCTGTGCAATAAACGTTATAATTGTCCCATCATATCAAGATATCATATCCAGAATTGAAAACAAGTAATACTGTCAACCAATAAGAACTTCTAATCATTACTGATATAGGCCACTTGAGGTTCTTTTAGAGATTGTATGTGGATCCTTAGAGGGTATTCCTTCTACGATTCTCCTGAAAATTTATTGGTAGGTAGGGAGCCGGATCCTATTTAGGGTAATTCGCCAATTGTTGATCGAAAAAAATGCTCGCTAATTATTGAACACGCCATAAGGAATACACGGACTGTTCAACAATAGGCGAGGTTCTTAGCCGTTCAACATAAGGCGAATTGCCCTATGGCACTTTTGATTTACTTCGCCAGTGGAGTTTTTTTTTGAAAGCTATAGAGCTCATATTAGGCCACAATATGCATCCTGCCAAAGCGTTTTTCATTGCAAAGTTTGAGACAATTCGGCCGAGAAAAACCCCCCATGCCAAAGTGAATCATGGAAGTGCCCAAGTAGTCTGCACCCTATCTGTCTGTTTATTTAGGGATTCCTTCACAGCGTAACAAAAATGACATGTTTGCTTGTTTCAAGGATCAAATTATGTGTCTCTAGCGGATTTAGAGTTGCTGTATCAGATGCCAATCTCAGCCGATCTCAGAAATATTCCATCACGTCACAATTCTTGGCTACAGGTCATCAAGTTAAATAAAATATGGGCTTTCATAGATGTTTACATGGAATTTAAAGTATGATTTATCAAACCTTTCTTTATCTTATTCACCAAGCATGTAATGCACTTAAGGTGAAGATGCATCGGAGCCAAACCTCGAAATTTCAAGAGCACAAATATAGAGAACCAGACAACCGTTTGAGCTGAAATGTAACTCACTGGTCACTCGCTGGTGATGACCAGCTAATTAAATTTTCTGCACAAACGATTGTCTGGTTTTCTAGATATAAGCTCTTAAAATTCCGAGCTTCGATGCATATTTACCTCAACTGCCATTTCAGATATTGGTTGAAATTGAACAATTAAACTTCGATTAAATCGATTTTTCTAACATGCAAGCAGTCTCCATACAAAATTCTTCGTTTCTCGAAATACAATACTTTTCGAACCACCAAAAAATTTCTTTTGATCATCGAAAGTATTATGAACTTTGTTGATAATAATTGTTTAAATTCTGTGTCTGCGAACTGTGTGAAGCGAACAAATTGCATATAAACTGACAACTGCATGGCAAGCTGTCTTGAAATATCCAATTTTTCAACATATCTTATTCTCAATAAACCAAGTGCTATGAATATTTTGAAAACCGCAATGGGATTCAGCTAAAGCTTAATATAGTAAATAGCTGTATTTAGGCTTGAGCAAAACTTGTTCCGCGTA
>NW_018735195.1:0-26456 GCF_002204515.2 Aedes aegypti
TGTTTGCATTGTCCCTCCAGAAATGTCAGATAGGAATATACCTAGTGTTAGCACTTTTAAAAAAGTTAAGTAAAAGTCAATCATGATCAAAAGTGTCAAGGTTCAAATTTGGACCTACTATTAAAATTTGAGTTTAAATATGATAGAGCCGTCATTTGAGCTGGAAAATTTGCCAAAGTAGCAGCAAGGACACGCACGCTATGTCTGGACTAGACCTGGGAGGGAGAAACCAATACAAAATTTCTGTACGTCATAGTGAGCCGAGATTCCGCTGTCACGAACTGTCACTGCGAGCCCAGATCTCAAACATTGGACTAACATGAAAAAAGCGCGTAACTGATTAAAACACATTTTCGTATTTCTTCAAAAGTGATAAAAATCAAATGAAAATCAATTCATGCACATAACGCAAGTAATGTCACGTGAGCACCATTCAATCTGATTGAACATAAAGCATTGAAAAACGCACCGTTCTACTTTTCAATGAAAATGAATATTTAGTGCATAGAAAACTGTGACCCTTTTTTCATGTTTGTCAGGAAAGATCGAAGGTGCACAACAAAAGAAAACTACCGATTTTCTTTAAGCCTGCCTTGATTGTTGTTGGCAAGCTGGAGTTTTCTTGCAGTTCAATATAACGTTGTTTTATATTTCGTGTGTAGTATCGGTGCCTCCCTCCCAGGACTAGACGATTATGAAATCGAATGCACAATAGAGTTAGGTATTTGGGTTATTTTTAAAATCGAAAGGTTTTAAAATATTCCATCAGTGAAATTTTGATTTGTTCCACTTTTTAAGCAATTTTTCATACTAAAACCCATGAAAATCCCCCCCCCCTGGAGACCCGGAAGGTACCCTATCTGGACAATTCGATGAAATTACTCGGATTTATGCCAAAAAAACCAAATGACTTGTGTCCAACTCATAACGATTTATTATGTTTGAATGTATTTTGCCAAAAGAATGAATTATTATTATTCTGGTCCTTTTGGGTACCGAAATGACCACCAGAAAACCCGTAATATGGGATCACTAAAATTTTAGCACCAAAACTAGGCATGCGACGGCTCAAACTTCATGATTTTGAATCCCTGTGACTCTTCTAATTCATTATAGCGCCAACTCGGACGTCTTTTGGTGGAAGATTAGCATCAAAAGTCGTTCGAGCTGGCGCTTTTAGAAGTTTTGAACACAACAAAGCTATACGAAACATAGTACTTGAGATCTGTTGGATATAAATAGCAAACAAGTCTGTATACACCATCAGAAAGCTGAGGAAAAATTGAGTTAGATAGGCTACAGAAACTAGGTGAGCAATGGTATTTACCCTATGAAATGAACGATTTTCTAAATCATGTTCTACGATTTGACGTATATGACGAGTGCAATCAATGCAAACATTATTTTTTGTACAACAAAGAAACAAGTTTTCAATCGTTGGTGTTTTATTCGAGCCAGATGAAGAATAAGAGTTATAGTTTTGAGTGAAAAAATCTGGTGGCCATCTTGGATTTTGACGCCATTTTGATTTTAAGTAGTAGAAGGAATTTTCACCTTTGATCGAATTTAGAAGCTACCAAGAAAATCAAGGTTACGTATACTCTTCTTCTTATTATTCTTCATTTTCCTGACGTTACGGTCCTACCGGAACCGAGCCTGATACTCAGCTTTATTGGTTATAAATACAGGTTATTAAAGAGGAGTTTTCTTTCATAATGCAATTTTTGATATCAGAATACTTCTTCGACAAATCTTTGAATTCAAGAATAATGATTAAACAAATTCAATAAATGAAAACCGTTCAGAAACATTGATTGAAATAAACAAAATTTCTTCACCATATGCATTGTTGTTCATTGAATGAAGTTTTATAGATTGCACGTTGGGTCTTTAGTTAGTCCTGTGGTAATATCTGCAGTTTGAACGTAAAACAATGCCAAAAGTGCATTCATTTTGAATGGAAATCTTAAGTTTTTGAGGTAAGAAAAAACCTTGATTTTCTGAGCCATAAAGTATCGTTTTTACTACCGCCCAACATGCATGTGAAAAATAGCGAAAATTGAAAGATGAGAAGCAGGCTTTGTTCTAATGTGGACGTAATGCCGAAACGCAGGTGTAAAATTATGAGGTTGGTTAGTCCGGCGGCCATCTTGCATTTCGACGCCATCTTGGTTTTTAGCGGTTGAATAATTTTCACCATCTCAGCGCTCATCATGTTGAATTATGAGGCCTCCGTTAAAAAAACAATCAGATTCTTTCTTCCTTATCATATCTCAGCTGTTCAACTGGTTGTTCATTTCTATCAATGGTTTTAGACCAAATAAATGAAAGAAATAATGCTATTCTTCAACTCAAAGATATGCAGAAGAATCGTTTAGGTAGCAAATAAGTGTAATAATCCTTTTGGAAAATTTGTTTTTAAAGTAGTTGAGCTGAGGGGCTGGCTCTGTTCCAGCAGGGACGTAAGGTCAAGAAACAGAAGAATAAGAAGAAGAGTAAGTTAAACGGTAGCATTAAAATTCAACATGTTGAGTGATAACAAGGTGAAAACTCATTCTACTACTTAAAACCAAGATGGCGCCAAAATCCAAGATGGCCACCAGATTTTTTTACTTAAAATAATACTCCTATTCTTCATCTGAAACGAATAAAACACCAACGATTGAAAACTTGTTTCTTTGCTGTACAAACAGTAATTTTTTTCATTGATTGCACTCGCAATATACATCAAAATCGTGGAACATGATTTAGAAAATCGTTCATTTCATTGGGTTAATACCATTGCTCACCTAGTTTCTGTAGCCTACCTTACTCAATTTTTCCTCAGCTTTCTGATAGTGATCTCAGAACTCAAAACGAGCGGTGCGCTAATGGTGAAAAATCGATTTTTCTAACAAAATTCAAGATGGCGGCCAAATTCAAAATGGCCGCCAAAATTTATTCAACTTCAAATGAAAGCTATATTCTTTCTTCAAACGATGCCACTAAGTTTGCTATGTGTTACAGGGAAAATATGAGACATATCACGTGATGAAATACCCAAGATTTATCTAAAAATGGGCTTTTTCGCAAACTGTTTAGCTAACTGGCGTACGAGGGGTCCATCAATTTGAGAAACCCGAAAGGACCACCCTTAAGTTTTATCGAAAACTAGCGATCAGTGACATAAAATTGGAATTATAACGATGGGTGCCGATGGCGGCCTGGTTTCAGCGAGAATTGCTCGTATGCACTAAAGATCACCGTTTTGAGCTTTTTTTGTGTAATCGGAGACTTTTATGATTCACCTGATATTTTTGTTAAAACTTCGTATGATTTCGTTATTAAGCTAGCAAAATCATAAAGTTACTAAGTAACATTTTCAAAGCTGATTTAATGTATTTGTTTTATGAATTACTATAAAATTCCGTACAACTCTAATAAAACTATGCTAAAACTGAACATTACAGCACTTATTGAGATCTCTAAGCAAAATATTACGATCACACGATCAATCTTTCACAGGTAGATTTGTTATGAATAAAACCTTTCGATGTTTGTATGAATTCATTTGCACTTTTCCTACCATCAATTTAAAAAGGAAGTGTATATTCGTCAGCATTATTATTAATATTCTTAACTTTATTTAAGAGATTTTCAGCCCTGAACTGGCTTCTAATCTGAGAATATTTTTCAGCAATTCAAGACAAATGTTCTGTCAATTCTCACAACAAACACATGGACAATAGTGTCTACATTTCATTGCTATTGCAATTGGGTTAGAATATTGGATTTATGAAATATTGTATTGCGTCTGTCATTGGTACAAATGTGAACTTGTAAATTTTCTAGAATCTATGACATAAGGTCAAGGAGGAATAAAAAGGAGATAAAAGGTCAAAAATCTTCTTTCAAAAATTATTTACTTTCCCATAATGCAAATCACTTTCAACCTTTGGTCCTTTTGACCTTTTGCATTTTCGACCCTTTGTCTTGTCTTCCTTTTGTCTTTCGACTTATTGTCCTTTCGACCTTTTGTCTTTCAATCGCTTGTTCCTATACCAAGTCAGAAAGATGAATATTGCTCTTGAGTTACAAATAAAAATTGAAAACAGGTTGCTTGACATACTTAGTTTTAAAAGCAATTCAAATTTCAACAATGGATGAAAGCAAAAGAGAGGCTACTCGAAAATTTAAATTTCGGCCGCAGCCTGTAAATTTTTAGGTCTAGAGCTGTCTAGAATATAATCTACAGTAAGGCCCATAAAAAATGCGAAAATTGTTTGAACGTAAACATAGCATACACAGGCGTTATTTTCATTGTATCTGATAGAAAATGTAATTTCTGATTATTGTAGTATATTCTGACACAACTTCGCTATCTAGGACATTTTTTGTGATATTTTTTTTACTGTCCTAATTAATGCAATAGAGCAAATAAGTTCAAAGGTTTTGTCCGCCCAAAGCTAGAAACAGCGTCTGATTGTCGTATACTATGGTGAAAAACTTTACACCTTCAAAAATTACACTTTATTGTTGAAAATTTTAGTGTGTTTGGTATCAGAGGATGGAGGAGTTCTTAGAGAACGTGTTTTTCATGATCACAATAAAATATTTTGCCAGGGTCATAGTTTTGAGGACATTTGCGTCTTATAGGTTTGATATGCCTTTATTTTTTGTTAAAGTGGAATAAAAAATAAATACGGAGGCCAATAACAGATTTTTGGGGATGAAATTTGTTTCTTCGGTTAGAGACAACTTATATCAATACTAGCTCATAGGTTTTGAGCAAAACGGAGCCGCTTATCACACTTATATGAAGGTTCAATCAAAGCTCTTCAAAATGAGCCGTTTTTTCGAAAATATGTGTAAGTCTCCAATTACCCAGGTATAAACCAATTCTATCATTTGATATGGGCGTATGCTGGAGACAAGGCCTATGAAGAATCCCACGCCATCGTTGATGTTTTAGAAGCTTTCATCACACAGATATTGAACTCGACGTCCGCATGATAAAATTTGAAGGTATGCTTCCAATTCCTCTCTGGTAAGGCGAAAGTAACAGATAAATATCATGTCCAAAGTGAAAAACTGAGTCTTAATAGATTTAACAATACAAGTAATGAATAATATTTATGTTCGATCCACATTTTCTATGTAAAAACTACCATAAAACATGATATGACGATTTTCGCATTTTTTTTTTATGGGCCATACTGTACAAGATATTGACACTAGATTTTTGCAACATTCTCATCTAAATCCGTTTCAACAGTTTACCTCACCAAAATTTATTGAGTTACGGTGCATTTAAAATTTTATTACAAATAACAAAATTGAAAAACAAAAAAAAAATGCACTATACCCCCCGATGGATTATTTTCATTTTAGCAGCAAATGTCTGTCATTGGTCCAAATATGAGACATGCCGATTTTTTTGTTATAAAGTAACATGAAAAAGACACCGTGACTGATCTCTAGCGAGAAAAAATCCGATGTACATTCGATTTTTATAATCGTCTGGTTCAAACATAGCGTGACACGCTCTATCGTGTTATTTAATAAAAAAAAAAGATTTTATTAGAATTTTCAGGATTCTATTTTACTAGATCAAGCGATTACTAGAATTTTGAAGGTTATAAATTTGAAGAAGAAAACAACCAATCGCACTGATCATTTGATCGATTAATAATGATTGCATTCAATAGATCGAATTAATCGGATATTTTTTCGAAAACGTTCAGCATTTGGGCTTAAATTTTGTAACTGGACGTTTAAAAAAATCTATTGGTGGAACTTTTCCCATACATTTTGTATGGGACAGTTCAAGCTGCAACATTGGGTTTTCTTGAAAAAATCATAGAAAAAAGTCCTTAAAGTTGATAAATTAAACTTTTCTTGTCAGTATATTTCCAAACTTTTAGGGTGTAAAAGTAATGTGAAGATACTTTTCCTCGTCGAAAAATAATCTTAATTTTGTCAATTCGATGGGGTTGGTATAAGCGTGTTTGTCATAGACCTGTGAATTGCATAGCCTTATTTGAAGAAACAGTCTCTACAGTATAAATACTGCAGATTAAGTAATATAAATTGAAAAAATAAAAGTAACTTGTTTTCAAACGGAGTGTAACAGGTGCTCTGCGAAACAATTTTATAAAAAAAAAATCTGCGAGCCAAACAGGCTGAAAACCCCTGTTTTAAATGATACTACCTACCTACTGAAGCAATAAAAAAATTCAATCATGTAGGTATGTCAAATCCCGTGATTAAATGCGTTGTAAATCTGGCATCATTGCACAGCTAGGGCAGTCGCGGTCGCTGCTGCGATTTGCAAACCACCCACCACCAACGCATCGCCCACTATGATCGAACTCAGCTGGGGCAAGCCATTGCGAGAGAGAGCGAGTATCGGCGAAGGGAGAATGAGAGAACCACTTCCGCGCGGTGCGCTCACGGCGCGCCAGAACGGAGAAAGAGTTGAACAGTTGGGCGAGAGCGAACGCTAAGCCGTTGCCGCAGCTGCTGCTGCTGCAGGCAGGCGCGCGCGAAGGGGAACGGCAGTCACCTTTAGCTTACCGCGCGAGCGACATACGCAAAACGGCAAAGTCTCAGTCTCAGAAGCCCCGATTGATCCGTCTGTCTGTCGGTCTGTAGTTCGGGTGAGTGAAGTGAATAGTGTCGGATACCCGCTAACCAAACCAAGAGTCTCGCGATTCGCGATTCAGTTCGGGTTCAGCCAGTTGAACGGGATCAGTTCAGTCTAGCAGCAGACGTTCCGCGAGTCGCGCATGCGTTCTCCGTATCTCCTGAAGATATCGCAATATATCTGGTGTGCCGTAAAGAGGCAGTCCAAGTGTCGAAAACTCAACTAGCATTTCGGAGATTATCCGTCACAGGCGGACGCGAGTTTATCAAAGTGGTTCTATAGACTTTAGAGGAATCTGTGTGAAGTCGTGACGACGTCCGGGAGAAGGCAGTTGTTACGTGTGGTGGAAAAGTGTCACCACTTCGCGGTGTGTTGCCACAAACACTTCTAGCCAGAGACGTCGTAGTCTCGAACTCGAGAGCCGTCACAGATAAAAACAGAAAAATACGCGACACACCGAGTCGCAGGAGAGACTTTGCAGCTTTTATGTAACATGTTATCGCAAAATAGACGAAATCGCGGCACAGCGGCGGTGACAGGAGTTTTGGTCCGAGAGGAAGCGAGCGACTAGGATATACGACAGTAGCCCAGGTGGGTTCAGCAAGCCCCGTGAGGGACGCGTCCACGTGCTTCGAGGATCGAGTGGAAAAATTGCCAAGATCAAGAATCCCTTCGCACGAAGGTGTTGGGAATTTAAAAAATAAATAAACGACCACGAAGACGACAGGGAAAAACAATCACAGCAGCGCACAAGAGACGAAGCAAACGGGTGAGAGAGAGATCGAGGGGAAGGACGGAAGAGTCCTTGGTTGGTTGTCCTGCACCTCTCTGGAAGTGCAGTAGGCGGCGGACGAGTTGACAAAGGAGAAAGAGAAGGAGGAGTAGGCGGAGAAGGAGGCAGAAGAAGGTGTGAAAACTAACAGTACCTGCTGTGAGTGAGGCCGTGAGCCGTGTGTGTAGAGATTAGAAGGAGGCGATCGACGACGAAGAATACGGGTGCAACCGCAGAGCGCAGCGCAAAGGGGGAAGAAGAACTAGCAAGAGCAGCACCAAGAGCGCTCTCGGGAAGAGGCGACGGCGGAGGAGAGCTGCGAACGAGTGTGTAGACATACCAAAAGGAAGCAGTATCCTAGCCGAGCGGTGCATTTCAGTTTCGACCGCCGACGAGCGACGAAGCAGAACATTCCGCGCAACCAGCCCAAGTCGAGAGCTCAGCTGAGTGAGTAGCCGACAATTGCAGAGAGTGCGAATAAGTCAGTCGCGTGTTCAACCCGTATTAGAGCAGGTCATGAATTGACTCTGGTGTGAGGATTACTCATCTATATTTATTAAACGCATCATATTAGGAGCCCTCATCGTGGGCCAACCGTCCCGGAATCGCTCATTTGTGCCGCACACGCGGGAATTTAGAGTTGTTCAGTGCAGCTTGTCGTTTCGCTTTTTGCCGCCGGGTCGCACACCGTAAATCGTAGTAAGCCAGTCAGTCAGTGTGTTGAGAGAGTGTTCTGCGGCCTTTCGAGATTCCTCGACAGTGTGAATCGCGTATAAATTTAAATTTTTCCCACGACTACTTGATTCAATTTTTGCAACGACTTGTGCCCTAGGTCTCAGTGAGCGACGACGATCTGAAGAAAGCAAAAAAAAAGTCGCTGCAGACGGGGAAAAGAAGAAAAGTGCAATCGGCCTGCTCCGATATAAATATCTACATGGTGGAGAAAATGAAGAAAATGGAAGAACCAAAGTGTCTGCCAAGTGCCTAATTAGTGTTGCCTTTCGATGATAAAAAGTGCTTGAAGAGTTGCATCAGCAGCAGCAAGTGAGAACCCCCCTAATACTTAGGATACAGAAAGTGGCTTAGGCTTAGTGTTTCAAACCGTTCGTAATACAGTAAAGAAAAGTGTGGCCTTCACTAACCCAACGGAATGGCCAACCTCCTGAGGAAGATAATGTCCTCGACGATACTACTAGTGGTGACGGCGGCCTTGCTGGTGATTTTGCTGATCGCCCCGTCGGAGGCCCGCCGCCACTCGCCGCTCCTCGTGGAAGACGAAGGAGCCCGTCGGAATCGACCAGCCGGTAAGTTCTTCATCACGCGATCAATCGCGATCACACCCCCAATAATCTTCAATCCAACTGACGTCAACGTCTTCGACGTAGTCGTTGGCGGCGGCCACAAAGGCCAAAGGGCCCGAACCTCGAAGTCTTAATTTAGCGCTTGGTCTAAATCCGGTGAACATGTGTTGACGGCGAAGGTGCGGTGACTTCCTCAATTCGCCACCTGAGTCGGGCAAGTACACAGGTACTAACCTGCCAGACAGCTGGGAAATCACGCGATTGGCCGTGACGAATAGTAGTGGTGGGACGGAATCGTCACCCGTGATTTTTTGGCCACCGATCGAAGTAGGCGGGATTTTTCCTCTGTTGCACGTGATCTAAATTGCATCGGAGTTGCGTTTCGTAGTTCCCTCCTCGTAGTCTACGGTGGATCACTCATCCAACGAAAACCGCAAACCATCACTCACAATTGAGGGAAGACAGGGGATGGGATCGAGGCTTCTTGAAGGTATCCAATTTCATCCGGGAGAACGCGGGCGGCGCCGACGATGATTGGGCTTGAGCAGAATCCGTAGGAAACCTGTTCTCGCCGAGACTGACGTCGAGTTGCCATGGTGATGGTATCCAAGGGCAAAGTGCCGACCGTTTTTCGATCCGTTTGCATATCGGACGGATGTTTTCATATGGGCATTTTGTGATTTATCCTATAGAAGCGTGCGAGAATCTGTATTTTCACCGGTAGAACGCAGTGCTGAATTGTACGGAGTGCAAATTTTCAGTCAAAAATGCCCCGACATTCAGCAACAAAAATTCATATCTAGCATTCTCTGCTGATATTCCTGAAACCATTTTGCTTCTCGATATCTACTGATCTCAATAGAGAAGTAATTTGGTGTATTTAAAATTTTTGGTACCCTCGTTTCCTTTCATACAGCCTGGTAGCCCAAGTAACATTGATTGCTAAATAACAGCTTATTCAGCTCAAATGCTGTTTAACCAGCCTCTTTCAGGCTATCAATGTTACCTGGGAGGTCAATTGACTAACTTTTCCGGATTGCTAATCAATATATATATTTTTCTATAATCGCAGTACGCATTTGTAAAGACATTTCAAATAGTGATATTGACAATTTTGTGTGCAAAATGGAGCTCACTGTAGAAATGGTTTTACTTTTCTTGACCGGAAACTTATCTTTATGCTGTAAAAATGTACAAAAGAAAAAAACAAACCAAATGAAAGATGTTTGTCTACAAAAAAGTTGTTTAGCACAACAATTGCTCACAGTTGGTAAACTGCATGGTTCAGATTTCTATTAGATAGGACTAGTATACAGTGAACTTAAGGCTACTAGTTGTTTGAAAGCTAATTCGATATGCAAGACAAATAGAATATTTAGATTTTCTGAAAATTGGTTGAAAGCCACAATCAAAGAAGAATCTTCGCGAATTGTACTCAACCACATGAGACTTATTTCAATCATGTGGCAGAATGACGTTTTACAACTTTTACGGTTTTCATCAAAGTTGTCACATCAAATTTTAGTAAGAACTAGTGGCATCATCTTGCCATCAAGTAGGCTGTTGGAAAACGTCAAGAAATTTCCCATAGAAAATGACACCTTAGTCTTCTCTCGTTTTCCCGAATATTCCGGCGACTATCCCGATCGTTTTCCTCGCACAAACACGACGCATCCCTTGGAGAGTGCAACAGTGAAAAACTTGCGTCAATCCGTTAGCCCGTTCTCAAGCCTTTTTGTGACATACAAACACCACTCCATTTTTATTTATACAGATTTTGCGTGCAAAATTTCACTAGCACGTCCGAATTAACAGCAAATGAGATTCTCTTATAGGTAAAGCTACAAACGAAAATTTTGTTTAGCTTGACCATCTAATATTTTTCATGCTCAACCCTGTCTTGGATATATTGATTAGTAAAACAGTTTTAGTCCTAGGTCATCATGAACTATCATTATAATCATTATAACTATCAGTTCGCATCGCAATCCCATATCATCGTTACATCGTGTTTGTTATTACTAATAATAAGTTTCCAATCAATAGGAAGGATTCATAATCAAAACTCGTGGTGATAGTTTATGGAAGAATTTATACAAACTCTATGAATTTCTTATGAAATTTGTTGAGGAATTTACTCTATTACTCTTCATCGTTTTTAATAAAATTTCAGACAGAATCCCAAAAAGGATTATTTACAATAGGGTCCTAAAGCCCTGTCCCAATTTTAGTGCCAAACGGTTAAGTATAGGCCAAAAATACATTTTTACTCAATTTTCTAATGTTTAAGTCTAAAAAACAATTTTTTAAATGTTTTTTAGATTTTGTCACACCCCTTAGCTTGAACTCAGATTTTGGGTGTAATTTGTTTTCCGTGTCCTTTCCGAAATGTCAGATAGAAACAACCCCAGTGTTGAAACTAAAAACCCTGTGGTATTTTTGTCGACTAAGCGAACGTCAAACATGATCAAAAGTGTCAAGGTTCATTTATGGACCCAATTTTTAAATTAAAGTTTGAACACGATATAACCATTATTTGAGCGGCGACGGGGTTGGTGGTCTGATGGCTACCGTTTCTGCTTCATAAGCAGAAGTCATGGGTTCAATCCCAGGCCCGTCCCTTTCCACGTACTTTGTAGTTGTATATCTCTCACTTGCTTCTATCTTCCATTCTAAATCTATCACACTCAAACTATTCGTTCATAGCAAACGCTAGAACCAGAGACGGACAAGAAACCGTTTCCCTAACGTTTCCATTCTTCCACGCGCATGCCTTTCCTTACGCCTGATACATACACACTAAGCTCTTACGGTGAATTTCACCGTAATCTCAACAGCTGAACAGTTCGGTGAAATAAAACACCGTAATTCCGTCGAAATTTTACGGATTCCGGTGATTTTTCACAGAATACTGTAAAAATTTACCGTACTCCGATAATTTATTTCACCGAACTGTTCAGCTGTTGAGATTTTTACAGGAATCCGTAAAATAATTTAAGTGTGTAGGCAGTCTGCTAACCACAAAAGCAAACCTCTCTGTCATGCCTTTCCCCCAATCCATACACTCCCGCATGTACTGGCTTAGATGCAGTGGTATATACGGTATACGTGGGAGCCAGTATAATACATCATTAATTCCTTCCCCTTCCCCACATTGGTCTGCATTCTGACGTGGCAGGCACCATTGTCGCTAAAAATAGAAGATCACCAGCACTTATACACTGAGAATGCCTGTTAATCCCAAGCAGTCATTCGGTTGGTTCTTTGTGTAAGTGCAGCTGATCTGGCGATACTGGAGTAGCATCCACGGGCGGCCAATCAAGCTCAAGCTCAAGCTCGATATAACCATTATTTGAGCGGGAAAAATTGCTCAAGTAGTTGCAGTAACATGCTCTTTCGTGTAATTAAATAAAAAAAAAATCGTTTAAAATTTTAGGACCCAATTCCTGGGCAATATTAGCAAAAAAAAAGCTTACGAATTTATCACATTTCACGCAAAAACTCCTGCATATTGCTCTGAAATCGCATCTAATGGTTTTCTTCAATTCTTTCACAGCTCTCGTCAACAAATATTTACGGGATTTCGCCTTGGAATTCGTTCATTACGACAGAAGTTCAAGAAGTTCCATTAGAATTTTCATAGCTCTGCATAGTTTCTGCAGAAATTGGGTCCTAAAACTTTAAACGAATGTTTTTTTTTATTTAATTACACGAAAGAGCATGTTACTGCAACTACTTGAGCAATTTTTCCCGCTCAAATAATGGTTATATCGTGTTCAAACTTTAATTTAAAAATTGGGTCCATAAATGAACCTTGACACTTTTGATCATGTTTGACGTTCGCTTAGTCGACAAAAATACCACAGGGCTTTTAGTTTTAACACTGGGATTGTTCCTATCTGACATTTCGGAAGGGACGCGGAAAACAAATTACACCCAAAATCTGAGTTTAAGCCAAGGAGTGTGACAAAATCTAAAAAACATTAAAAAAATATTTTTTAGACTTATACATTAGAAAATTGAGTAAACATGTATTTTTGGCCTATACTTAAGCGTTTGGCACTAAAATTGGGACAGGGCTTAAGGACCCTATTCCCCCAAATTCCATTTTTGATACAGACACAGAATCAAACTGATTTCGTCCAAAAAATCAACCATTTTTTTTTTTAAATACGCCAACAAATTTTCAGAGATAACATTAAAATCTCATCAAGTCTACCAAATATTCCAACAGACCCCTCAAATACTTATTATTACTTATTTCGTTTATTTGGCAAGCTCGAGCGCCGTAGGGCATAACAGTGCCGAAATCTCTTCTTTTTACACATGTTCTACATTTTTTGTTAGTTTGGGGAACCAAAGTACTCGTGGTTGATTCAAGATTAGGGAATGCACTTATACAATACGAAAGGATTTTTTTTTTTGGGATTTCTTATAATGATACTAAAGCTACTTTGGGTTAGGTGTCTGTTGTTTGCTTCGGACCCGGAGAGATTAAGTCAGTTCAGATCTGATGCCTCGATGCTCACTGCATCCCCATACGACATGATTGATATCCTGGTAAGCCACACAGAGATTGCTTTCTGAGAACAAAATACGGTAGGTTTGCGCGTTCAACGAGTACGAATTAAATCGCGCCTCATGCTCAACCTCTTAAACCATGGTTTTTTTTCGACATCAGCTGATCAAGATCTTCCGACGGGCTAATGCAAAAAAAAATCATCGAAGGCGATTTGACGCTCGTAAACATTGCCTTCTTTAGCGCCTACCTTTGGCACAGAGTCCGCTTTCTCATTGCCCGGAATGGAGCAATGGGAAGAGACCCTAGCCAGGTAATAGTGTAAGAGCGATTTGAGAAAGCACTCAATGCTTGGCGTATTCCATTTAGGCAGTACGCTGAGTGCTTCACCGGCTTCATTGACCGTTCGGTCCAGAGAACTTAGACTGTCGGTAAAACTGAAGAAGTGCTCGGGTGGGAGAGAACTATTGTACTCTAAGGTGTAATGAATAGCTGCTACATATACAGAAAATGGCTTTTGAAGCATGAAGGAGGCGCTATGGAAAACATTGTACACCGAAACCAATAATATCATACGTGTTTGGCCCATCAGTGAAGAACTGTCGGCCCTCGCTGACATGACGTTGAATTTATTTGCAAACATGGGAGGAATATACTTTGAACGTAATTGATCGTATACCATGGGTATCTTGCTTCAAAAAGTACAGAGGAACATTTGTCACCATTGGTATTAACCGAGGATGGGCTGTCCTCTAGCGTCATGTACCAGTACTCTCAAATACTTGTTTTTTATGTTCTGGTCAAATTTTTATCTTTACAAACTTCTACGAAAAAAAAGATTTATACAACGTACACCAGAAACTTTTCTATAATCCTATACTTGAATATTCCGTCGCAGATTAAACTAGAAATTTTAAAAGTTGAGGAAGAAGTTTTATTTTAACTTCCACTTATAACTTTATTTAGTTCTCTCAAAAAACCGTCTACAAAATCTCGAAAAAATCCACAAGAAATTCACTTACCAATGATTATAAAGTAATCCTTCTAGAGATGGCTGTAATTTCCGTAGATTTTGATTTAGTATTGTTTCGAACAAATATAATGTTGTTTGCATACACTTTGCGAACATCAACAAATACTGATTATACATATTTTAGCGTGTTTAAATTATGTCTGTATAACCTACACAATAAACACATTACATTAAGTGTGTATGATGGACAGTTGATAAGCGTATGAACGTTAGCTATGTATGTTTGTCGCGTGACCGAAAACCAAGGGGTCAGTATGGTGACCATTGTTGTAGCGAAAGGATGTGTCGTAGTTTTCGAGATCAATCATTCGGCTGAGAAAAGCAGATTGATTTGATTCACGGATACAGGTATGCTCCGTTTTTCCGTTTTTATCACGCTCCGATTTCGTCAACAAATTATTCCGTTTTTATCAACAAACAAAAATATTTTTTTTTTATTTTCGAACAGTTTATAATATAAACTAAATACTTATTTTGAAGCAATTTAAATGCTTTTCAGTAGCTTCAGAGTTGAATTTTCGACATTATGTTAATGTTGAGTACCTGCGATACATGGTAGGTGTCAAGACAAATACGATTCAATAAGTTTTGAATCCTTCCTATCCACTAATAGGGTCCTAAAATTTTTAATGATATTTTGTTTTAATTTTATAAGACCACTCTTGCAATCTTGCAATTTTTCCTGTTCAAATAACGGTTATATCACATTTTGAAATTTAATTTTAAAAATAGGTTTAAATTTGAACCTGGACACTTTAGATCATGTTTGACATTCACTGAGTCGGAAAAAACGCCACAGGGGCTCATCTTATTAACACTGGGGTTGTTCCTATTTGACATTTCGGAAGCGACACGGGAAACAAAACACACTCAAAATTTGAGTTTAAGCCAAGGGGTGTGAGAAAATCTCAAGAATCAGAAAAAAAGTTTATTGGCCGTAAACCAAAGAAAAAAATTGTGTAAACATATGTTTCTGGCCTAAACTTAACCATTTGGTTCTAAAATTAGAACAGGGCTTTAGGACCCTATTGGAGTTTGCAAACTAAGCAAGTTTGCAAGTTTGTTGGACAAGTTTCATCCATTCTTCAACAATCGAGAGTTGCTCTGGCCACTAGAATTTGTGATTAGTTGATTACGTACTTGAGAGAGTTGCTGAGAACTCTCGATATTCTTATATAACATGGCATCAAAGAATTTTTTATGTAAATTTGATAGACACAGTCCATTATTACGTAAAACAATTTTGTTGGATTTTCGAAACACCTCCACCCCTCCCCGTATCGTATGTTTTTTGTATGATAATAAAAAATAACTTATATGGCACGTCAGATAGCACTTTTTTATAAGGATGCACTTGGGAATGTATTGCTGTTTGCATTTGAGGTGCAAATCTTGACTAAATGTCCTCCAAATGCGGTAACACAAACCAATCAAAGGACTCCTAGCAACGATTAACTAAATCACCGCTGACCTATATAGAAAAACCTATCTTTGACATCGCATTTCTTGTGGAAAATCTTACCGCGTTTGGTGTTCCCGCATTTGATATTTGCGTTTCAAACGCACACAGCAATAATAAAGAATGTTTGAGCAACGGCAAGATACCTGATCGAGTTTATTTTATTTTGATAAGACTGTCGATCAGGTATTTTTTTTACATTATTTTCTATCTCTCAAATTCAATAGCATTGCACAAATTATAGCAAACAGCCATTGATAAGATCTTGTTCCAAGGGGTAGGGGAAGAGGTCCAGCAAAACTAAGCAATCTATAGAAAACGACGGATTCTCCATATAAGTTTGCATAGAGGAAGAGGGTTAAGGGCTGAAATGGCAGACAATTTGAAAAACTGTTGATACTGGACGTTCCCACGTCAGATCTTGATCGTTGAGCAGACATGAACCCCTTCCTCACATTGAGATTGAGAGGTTAATTAGGAGTCTTATACCAACAGTCATACGCTTATTCATAAACCTTTACAATAGAGTTTCTTACAAAAAAGTTCCAATTTGGAGATGCTTGATCTAGAGTTTGTACACTTTTGTGTTTTTCATGAACTTCTATATAAATAAAAATGGAATGGTCTGTCGTTTTGTATGGGAGATTGCATGCGATTTTCAGCAGCCTACTCACGGTGTCTCTGGTAGAAAACATTAATATAAAAAAATCAGTATCGATGAAACACCCACCAAATGAAAGCTTAGGCTTTCCCCTTTCATTTAAGACCGGTTAAAAAATGTTCTATCGGGGGGTCCTGAACATTTTTTTTTTATTTTAGTAAGAGATACGTACCATAGGTGATCTTCTTCCACCAATAGTATGACACAATGAATCGCTTATACCATATGATGACAACTCAATAGAACCGTAGAAGGCCATGACAATATTTCTGGACAAACATTTTAAAAGGGCTGGAGAGGTCTTGAGCCTTTTTTCAGAAACGTTGCTGTTGAGCCCTTTTAGCTCGTCCATGCAAACTAATACCACTATCAGAAAAATTAGTGTTAGCTCTTCCTGATAGCAGTATTGGTAAGCGTGATCGAGTTGAATTGGGCTCAACAGCGTCTTACAAAGACATTGTTTACCTATGTCGATGTGCCCTTTTTAAATGTTTGTTCAGATTTCCATAAAACAAGCTTGTTTTTATTTTGGCAGTGTTCAGTTGATTATAAATTCAGTAAATAGTAAAATTGCATATCTTTTATCAAAATTTATTCATTTATACACAACTAAAATAGTGGTAAATAGTAATTTAAAATTTGGAATAAAAAAATGTTTAGAGATTTGTATGATTTCCAATTAATAACCATTATTTAGATTCAGTTGTATGCTACCGTCTTAAAATTTCAAATATATTTTCTAGGTTCTAAGTGGTATAGCGAAACAATGGTGCTTGTGTCGCGTGATAAGTTTATAAATTCATTGTTTTGGGTCAACATTTTGGTTTGCTGATTAGAGGTATGTCTGTTAATAATTACAATAAAATATATCCCCAATTTCACACCTAATAATAAATATATTATTTACACTACACTCTGTCAGGAGACCTGAAAACATGAAACCGAAAAGCCATGAACAATCGTTCGAAGATTTGCGTATTGTGTTTAAAGAATTTGTGTCTGCAAACCGTTATCAGCAAAAGTGGTTGATATTATTGAACAGCACATTTTTCACGACATCAGGTTTACAGTCTGGTATTGTCCTACAAAAATATGTCGAGCTTGCACGTTTATTCATTTAGTAACCAGTTCAAACTTTTGAATATAGCACTGTATAAATATAAATACAATTTAAAACCTACCACTCGAATCATGTATTGATGTGAGAACAACAATCTCACCAAAACTAAAAGGAAAAACGTGGTAGGCACAGTAATGCAAAAAGTAAGAGCCAATTGAATTGGTTGGTTGTCGAATCTACTCGGTTTACCACCCAACTGAGAATCTTATTCAACATCTGTGCAACCTAAAAAAACCATTTGTTCGCTGATGACTTGTTTTTGATTAAAACAAAAATTGATTTGAGCACTAGATGAGCGTTGCAGTTGAGCAGCTGTCTAAGGGGTTTGGATGTTGCAATCGCCCCAAACATCGCTTTCAAAATCAGCAGACCTAACCAATCAGTTCAGGGGTTTTAGTGGCAACACATTTGCACTTTGATTTGAACGATAATGCAGAAACTGTAATAACGTAAATGTAAATGCATATAAAAGCGTTCAAGGGCCTTCCTTAGCCGAGTGGTTAGAGTCCGCGGCTACAAAGCAAAAGCATGCTGAAGGTGTCTGGGTTCGATTCCCGGTCGGTCCAGGATCTTTTCGTAAAGGAAAGTTACTTGACTTCCCTGGGCATAGAGTATCATCGTACCTGCCACACGAGATACGAATGCGAAAATGGCAACTTTGGGCAAAGAAAACTCTCAGTTAATAACTGTGGAAGTGCTCATAAGAACACTAAGCTGAGAAACAGGCTCTGTCCCAGTGAGGACGTTAATGCCAAGAAGAAGAACGTTCAGGGGTTAGTTGATTATGTGACGTTCAAAAAGGGGGGTTGGCCTGGGCAGTTCGATCTGCAAGCGATGGAGAAGGGTCCTTTAATCATTTACCCTGTCGATTATCTAGCATAATTCCGACGTCATGGGGACTCAAGGCCGATGTAGGGATACTGGCGTAAAAATACTGTTGCTGCTTGCTGTTGCTTCTGGCGTTCCAGAAAAATATGGCAATATTGAGAAAATGTGGACGACACTGTTGCTTTTGAATAATTTTATTGCTGGAGATTTGAAAATTGTCAATCTGTTTTTTCGTAATGATGGGAGGCAGTTCAACATTTCCTTGCCCATACTGTACCACACAAAAAAGATTTATCCAATTTAGCTGGTCATCCACGAGTACTTTGTCGCATACGCGTCCGCGAAATGGAAAAGTCTCGGCTCGGACCATAAATTGGCGGAGCAGTTCTTCAATTGTATTACTATCCACTGCTCCAAATTGATCCAAATAATGTCGAGGAATGGGAAAGCATCAGCAGTTTGATTGTGTGATTCATAAAGATGACCTTAAAATCATTCTTTTATCACAAGTGAGGATCATCAGTTGCCAACGCCACAACAAAAGTGGATTCACCAGACGAAACTGTCAGAAGCTTTTGAAAAATCGGCATGTTTTGGAAGTGTAATGGAATCTAAGTTTGCTAGCAATTGTAATTTATCGTACTGTTCTGTAAATTTTCTCTTTTAAATGAAAAAATGTATTTCAGGCGCTTGATCATTCTGATCAGGTACATAAAAGTTGTCTTCAAAAACGAGTCTGGATGATGATTTTGCAGAAAAGTTTTGAGAACTTTTCAAAAACGTGGATTGCTTACCAATTGCTCGAAGTTCCATATTTCCGCTAACATATCCCGGAGTTTTGTGAAATCACAGGAAGTGCGTTTGAGCAAATACGGGAAACAAAGCCAGTGAAACCGTGCATTTCGATTTTCAAATTGCTTTGGAATCATGTTAAGGTTCCGGAGAACTCTGAAGCATATGATCGACAGTTTCTTTGAGCTGTAGTAATGTACAATAGTGAGCATTTGTAAGCCGTATTATCCGTATTTACTTTATCGATATGTCGTGTATATAATTGGTTTAAATAGAATGGTATAGGTAATGCTAAATCTAAATCCTTTTTATTAATTGGTTAACTATTCGTAGTACAATTTCTCATGGCTACCTAGAAAAGCATGAAAGAAATGGACTGTATGAACCATAATTAAGAAATCAGTACTGAAAAAACGGCATTGTACTGTTTTGAAAAAAATGTTTCAGGACCCCCGATAGAACATTTCCAAAACAGGTCTCAAATGAAAGGGGAAAGCCTAAGCTTTTCATTTGGTGAATGTTTTAGCGATACTGATTTTTTTTATATTAATGTTGTTCTACCAAGAGACACCGGTGTACTTGATGGCAAAACGAAATTTGACGGGACCACTAGTATTTTAATACTAGTGGTCCCGGCAAACTTCGTCTTGCCATCAAGTAGGCTGTTGGAAGATGTCAATGATACCTCCCATACAAAATGGCATATTAGTTCTCTTCCCGTTTTACCAAAATTTCCCGAAAAACTTCTCTAAACTTTTTCGTCGCACGAACACGTCGGAACCCTTCAAAAAAACAACAGTGAAAGAATTGTGTAAATCGGTTGTCCCGTTCTCTAGCCATTTTCGTGACATACAAACACCACTCCATTTTTATTTATATAGATTATTTTACTTAACAAAAAACTTGAACTTCAGGTTAGTTTTTTGCCAGTCAATTCGTGATCTAACGTAAAGCTAAAAGGCAATGGTGACGCTGTTCTAGATTGGTGATTAGTGTACCCCTGTCGAAGTTGATAGTACAGTCAAACCTCCATAAATCGATATCTGAAGTGTCCCATCGACTCATGTAAATATCGAGTAATGGTACAGAAATGACTTGGAAAGCTGTTTGAGGGGGCCAGCAAAGTACTATGAAATTTTGATTTTTAGTACCGGGTACCCCCGTTTGGTTTGACCACATTTAATCTGAACACTTTTTTAATCTGTACCCCACTAATTAGCACATCGTTCAGATTAAAAATGGTTCAAACGTCATACTGCTCATGGAACGAAGTAAAGTGAAATGGAACATTGCGAAACCGAACGCAGAATCAAAACAAAACAGTGAAAGAGGTGACCAGAAACACGTTTCTAGGGTGACTAGATGTTCAAATCAAAAATGAACCCCGATGGTTTGCATGAGGTACCGTTCAAATTAGTCGATATCGAGTCATGGAACATCGACTCATAGAGGTTTAACTGTAATAATTGTAGAAGAAAGATCATTACAATTATCAACTGATAAGATCTAGGCAATTCAAAACTTTCGCAGCATACCTCCACGTTTAATAGCCAATCGGGTATGTCCAAAAATTCAAAAAGATGTACTTTGGCAAAAAATCTCTCAGTTGATAACTACGGAAGTTATTACAAGAACGCTAAGCTGAGAAAAAAGCTATTTCTCAGTTGGGATGTAATTAATTGAAATTGTTATATTAATTGAAATTTTACCAAGAAAACTAAAACAATTAATTATTATTGAATCATATTGATTCATAGGAGTCTGCAATCAATATTCATTACGAACATATAAGATTGGTTGGTTTGACTTTATTAACGAGATTTTTAGCCCTGGGCTAGTTCATCTCGGGACCAACAGCTTTACTTCCCTTCCGAAGGAAGTTGTTACTATAACTTTTTACGTCATAAGTGACTATGTCGGGGATGGGATTCGATCCCAGGTCCTCGGCGTGAGAGGCGAGTGTTCTAACCACTACACCAGGTCCGTCCCCTCGGCGAACATATAAGAATGAACAATTCAAATGCTGCTCACAGCTCCTAAACATCAATAATGTACATTTATATGATGAAAATGTTTCTTATCCTGACAAAACTGCAATTTTCTTTTCAAATTTGTAAAATATTTTGTCTAAAAAAATCATTCCGTTTTTGTCACGGTTCCGTTTTTGTCGATCGTGTTGATTAAAACGGAACATACCTGTACTACAAATAATCTATCAAATTTGTTCAGAGACTTAACCAGAAACTGCATTAGATAGATTTCTGTTGGCAATGTACTTTACTTTTGATTACAGTGCTCTAAATGACCACATCAAAAACGAAATAAAGAATTTATTTGTAGAAAAAGAACGTTTGAGGATTTGTACTGTTCTTTGTGGCTAATACAGCAATTAGAGCAAATCGAAAACGCCAGCTTATGATTATTCTGGGCGTTCTGGTTTGTTTAGGATCTTTTCAAGAGTACAATTTCAAGAAGGACTTAGTCTAGATTTAGTCTAGAAGGACCGTATTACAGTGTAAAGTCTAGTGAAAAGCCTTCACATAATGATTCCAAAACGTTTATCCATTTATTAGCTTTTTCAATTCTAAGATTGCGAACCCCAAACTCAAGAAAACAAGAAGTTTTCAAGGAATTTGAATTCAGTATATAGTTTTTAGCTGAGTTCTTCAAAATTCCGTATTCCGACGAAGTTAATTACGTAAGGGTTTAAGGGGGGAAGGGAGTTTGAATTTTCTTACACGCCACACAGTTTATTTTTTTATTTTTCATACAGAAACGATACCATGGATGGAGGAAGGGTGGAAAATTTCGACATTTTGTCTAAAGTTATTTATGGCAGCCTCCAATCGGCCTGAATTTTGAATTTATAAGGATCAAAAGAAGAGAAGAAGTTGTGTAACTACTTTTAAAACGCAAGTAAAAATGAAGCAAATGTCAAAAATGAAAAAGCAGTTTTTACAGTTCATTTTACTTGGGCCTTAAGGCATCTTTAGCAGAGTTACAAATCGTATGGCGAGTTACTTATTCTTGTAACTCAACATACGATTTATAACCTGCTGAAGATGCCCTTAGAGTGTAGCTTATATTTGATCTCTTCTCATTCATTACGGTGAAGATGAATCGAAGCCAAACCTCAAATTTTCAAAGGCACATATCTGGATAAGCAACCATCCGTTTAAACTGCAAAACTGATCTATTGATCATATTTTCAGCTCAAAGTGATGTTCATTTCTCCGGATTTGTGCTCTAAAATATTCGAAGATTGGCGTCCATCAACCTACACATTAAAACAGCTCAGTAAGAATTTAAAACCTCGTTTCACATCAATCTACCACCACGATCCCTTTCTGCCAGCCTACTACGTTCTAAATATGCCTACATTACATTACAAAACCCACCGGATCATTCAGCACCAACGGACCGACCGACGGGAGGCGGCGCCACAGTTCATTGACCCTTTTGGCGAAGTTTAGCGCTCTTACTGACAGACGCGGACATCGAATAATGTTTCTCACTTCGCCCATCCACAGCCTACTCCTGGCCTCGATTTGGCGCGACAACACTACTAATGTTTGTACGAAAAATACGTCGCCTTTTTTTGCCGACTGTTTAACGAGAATGATTTGCTTGAAATTACGTACCGCTCGCTCGCCTGATGGTCCCCACCACCATTCGGTTGTTTGACTTTTTTTTTTTATGCGCCTCACTACCAAATCCGCAGTTTTACCTGGCGCAAAGATATTGCGAGGAATTACTTTTATCAATTCGACAGGTTAACCCCCCGCGCCTTGCGAGGGGGACGGGAAGGGGGCGTCCGGCGCTTCGCGTCCGCTAAGTAGGCGCGATAACAAACTGACGTACGGGGCGTCCATGACGACCACGCGATAACGTAAACACGGTTCCCCGTTACAACCCTCTCGCTCCGCGAGATCTTGCGAAACCCGCGATAGATGACGGCGGACGGATGGCCCACCGCAAGGCGTTGGTTAACCCTTGCGTACCCAAGGATACCATTTACTTCGGGAAAATCTGTGTAAAAGTGACTGTTCAACAGATGAATATAGATTTGAAAATCCTGAAAAATAGTCGCTGGGGTACGCAAAGGTTAAGGTTGAAGCGCCCGCGGGCGAAAACCAAGCAAAACAAAGAAAGAAAGGCGCTGCTGGACCGCGGCCGATGACTAGGAGGCGGGCGGGCGGCGAGATAATGATGGCAATTATGTGGCGCTTATCCGCTCCGTGTCCAACAAGCGTGAGGCCGGGCGAATTTCGTCAACGCAGCAAATGGGCGCGGCGGCTTCGCGCCGCAGAGCGAATCGATCGCCCTCGTGATTAATAGGGGCGTAATTGATCGGGATCGGCCCCTCGGCTACTGGACTGACAGTCCGAGACTAACCGACTGACTGACGTTTATGAACCCATTTTCTATTTTCGGACCCATCATCGCGGTCCGATCATGATCGTTTTGGGAATGAACTACTGCAATGAGTAGTAGGCCATGACGGCTGGTGCGCGAATAAATTTCTCGCGAAGAAAAGGGGGTCCATAAACAAATTAAAGCGCTAATTTTTACCCCTGACGAGGGGTTGAGAAATAGCACATAAAACGCGTTTTCGGAAATATATGACAGCTCGAAGGAGGACTTTGCATGCGGGTTTGGCGAGGGATTTGTTGCGCGGAGCGGACTTTCATTTCTCTGAAATATATTGTTGGATGAATTCTGAGGTCGCCGCGACCGCTGATCCAGATGGTTGTGAGTGTTGGTGGAGGAGAAAAGGAATCATAGTCGAAGATTGATCTACTATTGCGGTGATGGGATCTTTCTTGTTGTTAGTCCATGACTTGCAGCTAAAATTTTATAGCAACAGAGTTACTAAAATTGAGTAAATTTTGGCTATTTATTATCTGCCTGACTCTCATTCCGCACTGCTATCCATCAAATTTATATCATCGACATCAGCAAAACGAATTACGGAGAATCTGAAATTTTCAATCGGTAATTTTCAATACCGGACTAATTTTACCGAGATGTCGGCAATCAATTTTTTCCTGCAATCTCTGCAAACATAATAGATCCTCTAACATTTACTGAGATCTCTGTAAGTTTTATCAAGATTTGGCAAATTATTATCGAGATTCGATTCTCGACTATCGGTTTACCGAGGTGACTTCCCAAATTTAAGTATTGAGAATGAATTCCTACAAAATGTTGTAATGAAATTCTTCAAAAATTTGTTGAGAAATTGGTTTTAAAGGTTTCCAGATGAAAAAACCGATAAAAAAAAACTTAGAAGACCTTCATTACATTTCACAATGAATATTCTAGAGACACTCGTTTCATAATCTTGGAACAATCCTTGTAAATTTTGTTCTCGACAATGTTACAAGAAAAATAACTAGATGAAGCCAAAAAAGAAAGCTTGACGGAGTCTCTGGAGAAATCTCGCGTAACGCCAAGGACATTGCCTTTCGATTTTTAATGAAAATTTACAAAAAGCTTCAGTTTCGCACTCTTATAATCGAAAGAGAGCGAGAGAGGAGAGGTTTCCTCTAGAGGACTTCAGGTATCTTGTGTTCTAGTAATTTCTTGAGGAATTCTTTAAAACACTTCTGGAAAACAATTCGTTGCTGATTTTTTTAAAGTTATACCAGGGTGCATCCTTTTATAAAAGCATTCCTAAAGGAAATCTAAGACTGATTCTCAGATAAATGTGAGGAGGAATTCCATAACTTCTGCAAATTTATTGTCTATTTCATGGCCTACAAAACACGCCGGCCACTTTTCAACAGACCGACACAATCGTCGCCAGCAAACGAATCAAATGAGGTGATTTTTCGCTATGTTGGTAAGACTGGTGAAACGTCAAATTCGCAACGGCTGGTTGGCTGGCGACGATTACAAATCGTCGCGTCCGATATGGTGCAAAATTTACAATATCTTATGGGTTTGTCAAGTTTTTGGAACTATCCCAGTAAAGTTTTTGAAGATATCCCTGGAAATATACCATGAACAATCACTGAATAGCTATCTAAAGGCAACGCCAGACAGTTGGAATCGGTCCTTGGAGTAATGTTACAAAGAATTTATGGTAGAATCTTTTTTAAAATCCTAGAGCAAATAATCGAAAAAATATTGAAGAATCGCACATAAAGTAATCACTGGACGAAATTCAGCGTTAGCGTTAGCGTAGCTCATAAAGTAATCACTGGACGAAATTTTAGAAACAAAAACTTATCACTGAGATCCTTGAAGAGATTTCCTCGGGAACAGTTTCTCACTAACTCTTGGTGTTCTTAGAGGAATCTCAAGTGGAACTCATTGAAAAATACAGAGACAAATCCCTAGTCAATTTCAAGGAGGAAGTCCAGGAGGAAATCTTGGAGGAACCCCTGGAGATATTTTATATGGTAGTTCTTGAGGAATCCCTCGAAGAATCCGTAGAGAAAATACAGAAAGAATCTCCGCAGAAATCTGTAGAATATCTTTAGAAAATCTTTGTAGAAATCTCTTGTAAAATTCTTGGAAAACTAATGGAAATATTTCCATAAAAGTCGCTAGAACCATTTCTTAAGGATGAATTATTTTTTAAAGTCAGTTCTGAAGAATTCATTGAAAATTTTTCTTGACGAATATTCCGTGGAATTTCTGGAGAAATTCCTGATTGTATTCTGAACAACACCCAGCCGGATACTTAGATATTTTCATGGAAGAATTTCCGAGGCACCCCATGGAGTAATTCCTAAAGGAATCAGATCCTATTTTTTTAAAGAAACTTTGACATTTTTTTCGCGTTCATATAACAATTGATGAGTGTTGAAACGAACCTTGACACTTTTGATCATGTTTGACAATCACTCCGCTAAAAAAAAAATCCTACGGCTTTGCTTTTTGACACTGGGGTTGTTCCTATCTGGCTTTTCGAAAGATACACAGAAAACATAATTTACTCAAAATTTGAGTTGATATCTAGGATTGTGATAAAAACTGAACAAACAGAATAATTTGTTTTTTGAACTTATACCAATACAAAACATTAGAGAATTGAGAAAATGTATATTTCTGACGTAACCTTATGCGTTTGGTGCAAAAATTGAAATAAAGTTTGAGGACCCTATTCTTGTACGGGATCTTGGAGGAGTCCATTTAGAAACCCTCGTTGGTATTCCTAGATGAATTCATGTAGAATGTATTGCAATAATCTCTAGAAAAAATTCAGAAGGTTTTCGTGAAAGAATCTCTAGGAGATTTCTGATTGATATTCGTTGGAAAATAGGATCCAAAAATTTTGAATGAAATCTTTTTTTTTAACAACACAAAGAGCATGTTCTTGCGACTACTATGGATTT
>NW_018735196.1:0-26684 GCF_002204515.2 Aedes aegypti
CTCAGGTGCCTAAACAGAGTGGCATGTGAACCATTCGAAACGAGGATTCTGAACGGAGAAAAGTAAGTTGAAAATAACTAAAATTATACTAAGTAAGTCTTATAGTATAGCCCGTGATTGTAGAATTAGGTAATCCCCAATTGACAGTGCAATCATAAGTGCAAAAAGTGCACGAGTTGTATTTCCGCCCTTACTGCTATTAGGGGACTGATCTGTAGGTTGGGCCACCCTCGATTTTTTTTTTTATTTCTTGAATGAAGACCTCTATTTACGGCATATGAGTAGTATAGTAGTGGCCTTCTTACGTTTAGGAGTATTGAGAATATTTAAAAATATTGCCTACATGGCAGCCTGAAGACTGAAGAAAAGTTTGGATGTAGATTTTAAAATGGGCGCCGAAATAATACTTTTTCTATAAATTGCCACATGAATACAAACTAACTGATTTAATATTTAACCTTTCACTTCACTTTTGCAAAAAAAAAAAATATTAAAATTTCTCCAGGCGAGAAAATACTTTTGAAACTCTAATATGTCGCCGCATGAAATACGAATGAGCATTAGACATTAAAAATGCTTCATATTCTTATTCCTATTTTTCAAAAAAATGTTTGTATGTCAATAGATATATCTATAGTCACTTTGATGTACACTTCGAGGCCACATGAGTTTTTAATTTACCAATATCCAATATGACACACAAAAAAAACTATAGGACCTCTCCCCTACTAAAACTAATACTACGTATACAGGAAAATATGTAATACTGAGACCATACTATTTTCATCATTATAACAGGTATCCATCAGCAGGCGAGCAGGAACAATTGGCCAATGACTTGGTACAATTATTTCCACAGTTGCAGTTTAATTCCAAAAGACCTGAAGGAGCACCAGATGGGGTAAATATACAATATGAGCTAATCGAATTGAAAAATGCAATTTGATTAATCCTTCACAGTGGATCTTTTTTTGGAGAAAAAACGGAATGGAGAAAGGCAAGCACAGTGGTCTGATATATCACCGTGTGCGCAACATAATTAAAACGCTTCCGCCAAAAATGCATCTATACCAAAGGACAACTGTACCGAAAAATACTCATGTTCCTAATGAACTGGTCGAAAAAGCCGAGAATCTACGTACGGTGGAAGCAACCAAAAACGAGAAAAAAAGGATTGCGGTCGAAATGGAAGCATGCAACCCGTTACTCAAATTGATGCTGAGCGAAAAGAAAGCGCATCCGAAATACTTTCGGTGTTTCCTCACTTGTTGGCCTACAATGGATATATGGTAAGCTAATTTCTAAAATATCTAAATAGGGGAAATATAAAAAATGCGCCTGTGACTTTTATGTAAATTTACACTGTTCGTTGAGTAATATAAGTACGATCAGTGCACCAGTATCCGATCATGCCCGCTCACTAGTGTAACCAACATTTTTCGCACGGATATATTCTACCAATATTAAGAACTTTCAAATGAAATCGTCTGACATTATTTTCATTTGATAAAATAATTCTTTATATTGAAAACACAACACTTCATGAGCGGTTATTGGATCACTAGGTATTTTTTAGTATTCCAATAAGCGCTCATGCAAAAAATTAAACAAACTTTAAAGAAATGTCGATTTTAGTATACAGCCTTCTTTATTGCAGTAGTAGCTATGGATTGACCATAAAACATATTAAGATAAATAACGAAATTCAAAATAATGCATTTTTTAGTAAGTTCGTCACGAAATCTGTTTAGCGTGAGCGGAAATAGGAACACTTAGATGCAGTAACAGATGCAATTTAATATTTTTTTTATGAAAGTTTTTCATATTCTTTTATTTTTTTATGCCGCTTTTTATACTTAAACTTGGACCTACATTGTGACATAAAAATAGTATCGATCGACACAATAATTATTTTATAATAAACATGTGAACACATAACTTCCCTTAAATGAGCGGAATCTGGTGCACTGATGGTACAATGCCCATTCGTTCATTGCAACATGTTTACATTATTATTCTGGTTATTACGTTTTTTTGGTATGTGGTTGATACATAAATCAATAATATTCGCGACTACGAAGGTAATTACCACAGTTGACCCTGTGCATGAAACTCCGACTTTTTCATATGGCAAAGCATATGAAGTCAATGTTCAAATGCTTCAAAAAAAAAAAAAAACAATGTAATTAAATTCTGTTAACTGTGCGGGGTTAGACTTTTGATATGCTAGTATTATAAGCAGATCATTGAAAAAAATACAATAATCAAAATAATATGTCTATAATGTAGAACTTAAAGTCTATCAACACGCAGAGAAATGATTTTTAAAATCAATAATATTCTGTATTGAAATCAACGAAAAAAATATCATTTTTCGGCTAATAATGTATTTGTTTTAAATTCAACAACAAAACTTTGTAATTTTAAAGGAATGTTGTTTGTTCCTAGAATCAGTCGTAAACACAAACAAAAATAGTTCAGTAGTTTTTTTTTTATTTTTTTAATAAGGTACAGTGGTGTAAGTGGATCATTCGTCAATATTAAGCATAAATACTTGAATATGTTGAATGTTTTTGCACCATTGCTTCGTTTTAGATTATATTCTTACGCCCACACTGATACTGTTGCAAAACTAGTACTACACGTACACTAATACAAGCAAACTTGTTAAGCTAAGTATGCTGTTCCGCTCAAGAAAAGTAAGAATTTCTGCTCAAGAAATGGTCAAGAAATTTCCTACAGTGAGCTCCATTTGAAATGACATTTCTTTTCAACTGCGTACTGCGATCAAAGAAAAATGCATTTCTTGAGCATTTCTTGCAAGAAATTTCCCACGCATCGAGATAGGCGATTACTTTTCTGTTGAAGTGCATACTTCGCTTTAGCTGCAAAAAATAATTAATTTGAAAATTGTTTTCCATATAAATCAAAAGTTCATTGTATTTCTGTCTAAAATCGAATAATATTAGTTTTTTCGATACATGGTGAGCATTTCAGTTCTAATTTAATGAATCACAATGAAAAATATGTAGAGAAACTTTAAAGTAGATAGAGTACCGTGTACCTTTTAATTCCGCTCCTAAATGCTTATCTTTGACAGATACGCGTATTTCGACTACCACTTGCAGTCTTCTTCAGTGTCAGTTACTCGTATCCACAGTGGATACGAGTAACTGACACTGAAGAAGACTGCAAGTGGTAGTCGAAATACGCGTATCTGTCAAAGATAAGCATTTAGGAGCGGAATTAAAAGGTACACGGTACTCCATCTACTTTAAAGTTTCTCTATTTGAGATTCTGCTCAGAGGATTCGAACATTCATTAAAGAGAAAAATATGTGTTTTTTTTATAAATAAATAGCTATATTGTACATGGTACTTTTTAATGGGGTGGGATAAGTGGATCAACTATTATTATCATTTATTGGCAGACTGCTAACGAGAATTTTAATAAGTTTTAATATCCGCAATTGGTTTGGAGTTGTTAAGCGTCCGCCGTGAAATTTCAAAATCTTTGTTTGTATCAGATCTTCTGCAATTGAAAATTGATTGTCCACATTTGCTGTCGCTTCTCAATTTCAACGTACCTCATCGTCCTCTTCGTTCTAGTACTTTCATATTTCTCCATGGTGCTCGTACTAATTACGGATATAACGAACCGTTTTCCGCTATGTGTCGTTCCTTCAATCGTTGCTCACATGAATTCGATTTTCATATCCCCCGTACTACGCTCCGAACGAAATTCTCTCAGATTATTTCAGAGTCTCATCAAAATTCTCGTTGAACTCTTTTTAAGGCTAGCAAATTAAATCGTTTTTATGTTACTATTAAGAAAATAAGTGTATAGTATTAAGTTAAATTGTATCATTTGGATTGTATGTTTTTCTATTGGTACTAAAAGATGAGGAGGTTTTGCGCCCATTTGAGATAGAGCTGAGGTGCTCAACTCAAACGGGCTTTTCCCTGCTCCAAATAAAGAATAAAGAAAGAATAAAGAATAAAGAAATGCTGTTTTGTTTTATTTTTTTCCATTACCAGCTTAAATTTGTCCAATTGACCATAGAAAATTTGAACTAATCCACCTAAAAGTTTTTTTTAACCTTTCTGGTATAAAAAATATAAAAGGATAATAATTTCAAAATTCACACGAAACTTTCCGTAGTTTATCTAAGCTGATTTGCAAAAGATCAAAATATGCTAGTTTTCCAATTGTTCCAAAGCATACTATCGTACCTTATTTGACCATATAAATTGTTCTAGACAGATGATACAAATATATTCATAAATAGAATAGAAGGATTTCAGTTTGTTAGTCAAAAGTAGATGAACCTAATATTTTTAAACTACGAGTATTTTTCGAAAACATCACTAGGAATAATCCAACGATACTTCCGTATAACTTATGTGTATAAATTGATGATTTTTTTTTTCAAATTATTCTAGTTACAATGTTTTTTTTTGTTCGAATTAGTTTGAACTGATGTATACATATTTTTTCATTATATATTGATTACTTTTTAATTTTTAAGTATTGAAATGTAACATTACTAGCAACGATAGTAATATCATTCTTACTATACATAATTACAGCACATTTGTTTTGAGAACAGATTTTTTTATTGATGATCCACCATGGTGGGGCGCCACGACCTCACTGGGACAGAGTCTGCTTCTCAGCTTAGTGTTCTTATGAGCACTTCCACAATTATTAACTGAGAGCTTTCGTTGCCATTTTCGCATTCGTATATCGTATGGCAGGTACGATTATACTCTATGTCCAGGAAAGTCAAGGACATTTCCATTACGAAAAGATCCTGGACCGACCGGGAATTGAACACAGACACCTTCAGCATGGCTTTGCTTTGTAGCCGCGGACTCTAACCACTCGGCTAAGGAAAGCCCCTTATTTTAATTAACTAGTATAGTTAATTTTATATGCATTTAAAATTTCATATCTCATACCTCGCCTGGTAAAATTTTCGACGCTTCACGCACAGTGTAAACTTTTTCCAGATGTCAGCACCACACCTTCGTAGATTTGAATTATCTCTTTATTTCTATAAAAATATTTGTCCGGGATTCATTTTAGAGTACGTAGGGTCAGTGTGCTCTTAGTAGACAGTCTCCTACAGTGGCCTTAGTGTTTTTTCACGACCGTTTCGCTATGAATCGTCAAGCAAAGAATGCACTTCAACAGAAAAGTAATCGCCTATCTCGATGCATGGAAAATTTCTTGCAAGAAATGCTCAAGAAAAGCATTTTTCTTCGATCGAAGTACGCAGTTGAAAAGAAATGTCAATTCAAATGGAGCTCACTGTTGGAAATTTTTTGACCATTTCTTGGGCAAAATTTTTTACTTTTCTTGAGCGGAACAGCATACTTAGATTCAGAAGCTATTTATCTAGGTACCCTTAATTCACAGCTCGATTTTGTTCAAACAATGCTCGGGATAAATAGCATTAATTGACATTTAATTTCCTTTGCACCTTTATTACACCTATTGTACCTATAGTATCATTACTAAGAGAAAATTTCTTTTATTGAACAAAATAAAGGAATAATTAACATTTTTACATCAATCGAAAGCTTTAGATCCATTCCTTAAAGGAAAAATATAAGATATGTAAAAATCGCATCTTCATCGCATCAAACAATGCGGTGTGTATGGCCTATGCCTTGAAACTAGAGCTACTATAGGAACATAAATTAGAACTACTGGCACATGTGTTCCTAAAGTGGCACAAGCAAAACTAAATACAATAAACGTAAAAGTTATGCCGCTGGTTCTATTTATAGATTTTTACAAATATTTGAACTTAGCCTGTCCGCAAACCATATGTATTAATTCATTTTCCATAGTTTCCGGAAATCAAAGTTATTAATTCATTTTATTTACTTTTAGATACACAAATCGGCCCTCAAACTCTTCCCTTCGATGGAATCAAGTCCGGATTACAAAGGAGTTCTAGCTAAATGTCTTTTGTTTTCGCGTCATATGTTTAAGCAAGTTGAAGATGGTAATTTGAACATTTCCTACAAACTTAATTCAATTAATAATGCCCACATATTTTCCAAAATTTTGTGTAGAATACATCCGAGGATGCCTTCGTATTTTGTACAAGTTGCCGGTACGAGGATTGAAAAGAAGAAGCGATGGTACGTCTGTTATTTCTGAAGAAAAGCTGGCGTCATCACTCGTTCGTTGGGTAAAAGTAAGATGTTTTTAATATAGTACTTATTGATGAGATAATGATTAAACTTTTTCGTTCCAGCCAAATCAAAACATCGATGATGACCTAGCGGAGCACATGACATCACTAATTCAAATCGAGCCCCACATTGCTTGCATTGCACCGCCGTTTAAAACAGGACACTACTTTGTAGTGATGAACAGGACAGTATCCATCAGCGTGCTAAATTCCATAGCTGCTATCGACATTTTATTCAAAACCTTCAAAGTACTAGGTACTCCAGTACCCAGTAATTTGGCAATGGTGATGGACTTCTTCGAATGTGTGCTCTACAGAACAAGTGGCCACAGCTCACGGAAATCGGTCAATAACCTGGTTCAATCATTCCAGGATGCCGCACATGCAGAGGATAATTAGTTTAAGATGTTGGCCTGAAAAGACACGTCACGTGTCAAGCTAAAATTTAGCAATAATTTTTAATTTTATTTTTATGTTGTTTTCATGAACTAAATATTTTTTTCGCTTCATGTGACGTGCCTATACAGTTCTTGTTCTAAACCGATTGATACGTAGTTGAAGTTGAAGTACTTCCCCTCGTTCAACTATCCCCCTATACAAACTATTATCATTGCCAATTGCAAGGCATATCTAAGATTATAAGAAATTACTGTAACCTTTTTAATTTCTGACGTATATTGAACGTAATAAATGTCATGCTTTAGTATTGTTGTTTTTTTGTTCTAGTTTTAATTGAATTTTAAATAGATTTCAAAATATATTTTTTAATGGAAAAAATGTTAATGTGAGTAACATCTACTCACTTTTGCTAGTTTGCGAGGAAAAATAAGTGAGTAAGTTCAACTCAAAATCAACTTATCAATATGTTACTCTAAAGTGAGTAACATAGATGTTACTCTATTTTGAGCAGTTCCACTATGTTCCAAAGTGAGTAGAAATCTACTCACTTGTGAGTAGATCTGAACGAGCGTGCATAATGTAATGACAAGAAGGATAGAATCGCAAGCGAGCGACGAGAGAAATGAATAGAAGTTGAAAATTTGTTTTAACAGAGGGCCATATGTGTGAACAACACAATCGAAACGACAAATCGTTGCCTAACGTCCTGGTCTTGCACGGCTAGATGTTGTAGTGTTGGTCACTGCTAACACTAGACAGACACAAATTTGTCGCCTCAACCTTTTAACTATATTGTTCGGCGTATGTAACAGTTTTATCGATCGTTGGCATATTTTCGGAGATTGATACGAAAGTGACGTTACTTATTGGATTTCTAATCTCGCATACCCCTAATTTGCCCAAGTGATCCTATTCGAACTGGAGTTAAATTTCTTTGCCAATTAGATTCTACATTTATAAGGTCATTGTCAACGCATTGATAGATATTGACATTACTAATTTTAGAGTCCTCGAAAATGTACATTGAAGATAATATGCTACTCCCAACCTATGTCTGTTGGTTTCCTGTACAATTTCGATGATTCTTGTCAATCACGAAGTAGCAACTACAAATTGTACGGTCATCAATCCTCATGCTCATCTCGTACACTCAAAATAATCTAAACGTCATTACTACGTGAAAAATCACGTAGGTTCATGATAATGAACCATCCTCTGACTTTACCTGACTAAGGTAACAGTTACCGTTTCATACATTAACGTTATTTGTTGCTTTGATAGTTTTCACTGCATTAACCTATCGACCTTACGTGAAATCTACGTACATGCTTTAATTCATTCCGAACGTGTTCATCTTCGATTCATTTTGTGTTGTGATCAAATGTAAAGATGGCGTCAAGTGAAAATAAACATAAATATTTGATTTGATTTGACTTGAGATTAATTTAATTAGTTACCTATATTAAAGGTATTATTTTAAATGTTGTAGAAAGGATTCCATTAATTAGAATGTTAATTCTCAATAGATCATCGGGCCATTTTTTCTGAGTCGCATCATTGTTAGCAATGCGGGTCAAATTGGTACGTGGTACTGGAAGAGCTGATGCTGGTCAAAAAGGTTTTCCCGTTTTTGAAATTTAAACGTGAGTAAACTTTTTAATTTAGTAATGATTTAAAAAAAAACTATATTTGTTCCCGATATTCTTTCTCTGAAACAGAAACGTTGCCTTTAACTATGTGCCGAAGGATTTTCGAGAACATCGAGTCGAAACACACACAGACACACACCAAAACCAGACTATCTTGTTACCTGATTTTCCGATACTCAGGCATTGTGTGAAATACCTTATTTTGATCAAAACCGATAGTTCAATAAATAAAAGTAAAACTTTATGTGTTACTCGTTTTATTGAAAAATAATGTTATTTAAAAATAACTATGCGAAAGCAGCATTGCGCCTATACAGAATTTTAGTACAGTTTACCGGGAACATCGTTAGGTTCTATTCAACTACTTGGTCGAATATACGAAAAAATCACGTAGCTGTTACACGTGCCTTTGATGGAATGGTACAAGTTCATTTGTTCATTGGTTCATTCTTCATCACCTACGTTCCCCGTAAGAGCTACGTGAAAAGTGCGATGGAAAAAAACCACGTATGTTTCCACGTAACAATGACGTTTGGATTATTTTGAGTGTATGTATTGTTTTGTCTTGGAGTGCTGAGCACTTTTTATTGTTTTTTTTTCTGGTATTTGACGGAATTCGTATAAATCATTTTATTCAAATTACTTAGCATTTTTAGGGTTCAGCAGGAGGAATGGCTTCATCAGTAAGGCGGATGAGGGAGACGTGCCAACTACCACAATAGGCGAAGTTAAGGATGCTATCAAACAGCTCAAGAACAACAAAGCCGCTGGAAAGGATGGTATTGGAGCGGAACTTATTAAAATGGGCCCGGACAAGTTGGCCACTTGTCTGCACCGATTGATAGCCAGGATCTGGGATACAGAACAGCTACCGGAGGAGTGGAAGGAGGGAATAATATACCCAATATACAAAAAGGGTGACAAGTTAGAATGTGAGAACTATCGAGCGATCACCATTCTTAATGCAGCCTATAAAGTGCTTTCCCAGATCATCTTCCGCCGTCTATCGCCACTGGCAAGCAGATTTGTGAAAAGTTATCAAGCCGGTTTTGTGGACGGGCGATCGACGACAGACCAAATCTTTATGTTGCGGCAGATCCTCCAAAAGTGTCGCGAATATCAAGTCCCTACGCACCACCTATTCATCGATTTCAAAGCGGCCTATGATACCTAGACCGCGAAGAGCTATGGAAGACTATGGACGAGAATGGTTTTCCCGGGAAACTGACTAGACTGATCAAAGCAACGATGGATAGTGTACAGTGCTGTGTGAAGATATCGGGTGCATTATCGGACCCGTTTGAAACACGCAAAGGACTTCGACAAGGCGATGGTCTTTCCTGCCTCCTGTTCAATATTGCACTAGAAGGTGTTATGAAACGGGCGGGCTTCAACATGCGGGGCACGATCTTCAATAAATCCAGCCAGTTCATTTGTTTCGCTGACGACGTGGACATTGTCGGAAGAACGTTCCAGGTGGTTGCTGAACAGTATACCAGGCTGAAACGTGAAGCAGATCGGGTTGGATTGAAGGTAAATACGTCGAAGACGAAATAATTGCTGGCTGGAGGAACCAAGCGCGATAGAGCTCGCATAGGCAGACGCGTGACGATCGACGGGGATGAGTTCGAGGTGGTGGACGAATTTGTCTACCTCGGATCATTGATAACGTCGGATAACAACTGCAGCAGAGAAATTCGAAGACGTATCATTGCCGAAAGTCGTGCTTATTATGGACTCCACAAGACCTTGCGGTCTGGTAAACATCACTTCCGTACTAAGTGTACCATGTAAAAGACGCTAATAAGACCGGTAGTCCTCTACGGGCATGAGACGTGGACAATGCTCGAAGAGGACCTGCAAGCGCTAGGAGTTTTTGAACGACGTGTGCTTAGGACGATCTTTGACGGAGTATGTGAGAACGGCGTATGGAGGAGAAGAATGAACCACGAGCTTGCGCAACTCTACGGTGAACCCAGTATCACGAAAGTCGCCAAAGCTGGAAGGGTACGAAGGGCGGGACACGTTGTGAGAATGCCGGACAACAATCCCGCAAAAATGGTGTTCAACTCAAATTCGGCCGGTACAAGACGAAGGGGAGCGCAACGAGCTAGGTGGTTTGACCAAGTGGAGCAGGATCTTGGAAGTGTGGGGCGATCGAGGAATTGGAGCTTAGCAGCCATGGACCGAGTTAGTTGGCGTAACATTGTGGCGCAGATCATGTCTTGAAGGACGTAGAGCCAGCAAAAGTAAGTAAGCATTTTTAGGGGCCTTCCTTAGCTGAGTGGTTAGAATTCACGGCTACAAAGCAAAACCATGCTGAAGGTGTCTGGGTTCGATTTTTAATGGCAATTTCCTTGACTTCCCTGGGCATTGAGTATCATCGTACCTGCCACACGATATACGAATGCAAACATGGCAGTTTGGCAAAGAAAGCTCTCAGTTAATAACTGTGGAAGTGCTCATAAGAACACTAAGCTGAGGAGCAGGCTCTGTCCCAGTGAGGACGTTAACGCCAAGAAGAAGAAGAAGCATTTTTTAGAAAGATTCACAGGATCACCTGAATTAGTATTTTATCAAAATTGGATTGAAAATTGGAAAGATTTCTGGTTATCCGCAAAAAAAGATTCTAATCGTGTCATAATAATTCCATTCGTAATCAATGGCTGTCATCGTCTCTACTACGTATAAACACGCGGTTGGTTTCTAATAAAACTTTATTATAATATTCCACAGTAAATTGCAATTCACTAATTCCTCATGGATCACTATCATCAGGCTTTGTGTAGAATTTTGTGTTTTTATTGGATTACACTTTCGTTTCATCATCTTATTGAATGTTCTCTTTTTTTAGGCAAATGTAATACACAACACCAGTATGATATAGAACCGAATAATCACAAACTGTGGCAACGCTGACGAATAATTTACAATCCGTTGAAACATAAACTAACATATTATCGCATAGTAAAAAACTTTTCAAATTCAAAACTACTAAATAGTGATTTGAAAAACACTTCGCCTGCCTTCCTGCTTAGTTGTCCCCCACTTGATGCACTTCCACAGGTAACAATTACATACAGTGAATCTTTCCTTAGGTGCTAAACAATTTCATTCGTTGAAGCATACATAGCGGTAGTTAATGTAGGCAATTACAGATTCTACTTTTGTACGGGAACTTTGCTAGGTGTTTTAAAAATCAGGGGAAACAACTCCTGAAGGGAAAATTAATATCACATTAGAAAATGACTACGGATGTTGTACACAGAGCTGCTTCACAAAAGCTACAAGCAGATATTGGGGAATGGTAAATAGTTTCTCAGCGAACTACTCATAAGGGATCGTAAACTTCGATTACTTTCATAGATGTTTCTTTAAAATAGAGTTTAACATTAATCGATTTTGATAGGGGCTCATACAATTTAGATTACTAATCTGTGTCTTTAAACTATTACTTGTTCCGCATCACGTTGCCATCAGGATCAGGGTCACCAATTCAGGTAAGATTCTAGTTACTAATAAAGTTCAAACAGATCATCCCGTACAATCTTTACTCCTTGTGTGTTTGCACCATCATAGAAAATTGTGTAGCTTTCCCTATCCATACTCTAGCTCAAAGGGTGAAAGGGTGTTTGTTTTTGGTTTTAGTAGTCTGTTATTTTTTGTAGGTGCGCATTTGCATCTTCTATACGTAATTTAACATAAATAAATCAATTTGGACTGGATCCAATCGCAGCATACTAGTGCATGATATCCTCCAAGTTCTGGATGTCGATTTCGGTGATGTGGTTTCCACCGAACTCTGCGTACTTGGCGTGCTGGTGAAGATCGGCCGATCGTTTAAAAACTGAAAAATTAGGAAAACGTTATTATTGAATTATTTATTAATTGAAACAGGTGATTGTTATTATGTTTATTACGTAAGAAACGAAAAAATATTCCAGATTTCAAATGGAAATTGTTTATAGATCTTTCAACTATTATTATACAGACTGCAAGCATAATGAAAAGGTTGATTTAATCTAAATTTAAATTTTAGAGACACATGATTTGGTCCTTGAGATACGAAAAAATATATTTTTTGTTACGCTATTTAATCAATCTGTTAGTTTATCGAAATCGGTAAACTATATATTGACAACTCCATGCTGTCATGTGTTTTTTTTTGTCATAGGCCCCACTGTGGAAGCTGAAAACATTCATCGTAAAAACTATTACGATAAAGCATAAAGGTAAGCATAATAGATATTTGGTCTTTTTTTTATGTTGCTGATAAGATGCAGGTAAAAAAACAGCCAGCGGTCATTTTTTTCGGTAAAAAATTACCGAATATTCGGTACATTTCTAAAATCTGACATGAACTGCAATTAGATTTCGTCAAAATTTCGTTAGAACTCACATGACCTTATAAGCATTCCAAGATCATGCTCTGTAATTTACCGTAAATCGTCTACAATTTCGAAATATATCATCAAAAAGGTTACCCAACTAAACAATAAGCATTTAAACTTGCATTCATTCAGCATTTAATAGACATTAATGCACCGAATGGTGTAAAATGTCCCTAATAAAAAAAAGCATTTAATGCATATAACGTAATTTATGCTCATTCAATGTATCTGTCAGAAGAACTTCTTCAAAACAGGTTTTATAGCGAAATGAAAATATGCTTCAATGATACCACCTATCTCTAAACAGATTTAAACAAACTGTGCTTCTGCTGAAAACTTAATCGATTGGTCACTAGCTGGTGGTGACCAATCGATTGGGTTTTCAGCTCAAACGGGTGTTTGGTTCTCCAGATCCGTGCTCTTGAAAATTTGAAGTTTGGCTGAAGATGAAGATGAATTCACCGTAAGGCAATTAAGCAATCGAATTGAGAGTTTAATGAGAGTTTAAGGGGCGTTTTCTTTATCTTCGCTTAAGCCGTAAACCACGTTTACCCATACGGTTAAACCAGGTTTGAGGCCTAAGCGGTGGTGAAGAAACCGCTTATAAATCGTTTAAATGCTGATATCAGTTTGCTTTGTGACTTATTCGAATGCTCTTTGATTACCCTACGTACATTCAAGTCTTCTATTAGACACAAGGTTGGAGGGACGTTATAGGAAACCCAGGACTTATGGGACTTTCATCAATTTGGGGGTGTTGTAGAATATCTCGTATGCCTTAAGAGATAGCACAGTGATGTCTTCGACGAACATTCAGTACTCATTGCAATCTACCTTTAGAAATTGAAGATCATCTTTTTAGTTGAGAACTTGGCCGGTAGGGGCGCTTTTTCTTGCTTGCCTGATATCAACCTCGAGGAATGAGAATGTAACCTTTATGACATATGATATCTCTACTGCCGCTGCTCGCATAACAGTCCCATCTTCTATGGTCTTCGATAAAGTTCAGTAGTTCAAGGACTGACATCGTTAGTCCGTTTTCGATACTTAGGTCTATACCGATTTTTCCGGTGCGAATTTACATTGTATGCTTCCTGTACTGATGATTTTACGGCTGGCTTGTAAGGCCTGCACCAACCCCCTGTCTCGCCGGAGGATCATCGTGCACAGCACTGTTTAGAGTCCCACGCTGGCACTAGGACGATGATCAGCCGCTCCTAACATGGAGAACAGACGCTGTTTTGAGCCGCTCCTAACATGGAGAAACAGACGCTCTGATAAGCTACACCATCAGAAGAGAGGAGCCCCCCTTCCCTGTCAGGGTTGGTTACCCGATCTTCCCTACGGTTACTCGTACCCCAGGCGGCACCACGGGGAGGTAGGGATAGGAGTTACTGGACAAGAGGCTAGGGACCACAAATGGGGTCTATTTTATACCTGCAGATACGCGAAGTACCAATGGTACGCATTGTCCAGTCATTTACCACCCAAGGACTGACATGCAGTAGTTATTAAGATGCGGAATTTTGCCAGTAGGTGGCGTTAGTGTGCATGCAACTTTTGTGAAATTTCAAATTTTTAACTGATGTCTTTGCTAAAAACATGTCTTAATTTTACTGCATAAGACAAGCTTCCGAAAATCCAGATTATAACCGGTATCCGATGGTCATAGTTCATCTCCGTAGGCGCACCTCAAAACTAGTTTCCCCGTCCAATGCTCATTGAAAAATCAAAATCGGTCAATATTTGACGAAGTTACAGCGTTCCGAAATTGATTAAATTTTTGCCTATCCCAGTTATTTTAACAACCCCTTGAAAAGTTATTAAAAACAATTTCAATTTTTGATCATGTTTGAAAATCGGTAAAAATAGCGGATATTTCAAGCTATAATAAAATGGTTGAGATTTCAATATTTTCTTCTTTTTTTATGAGAAATGTATCAAAATTTAAAATTTGACAATAGTCTATCGGTACTTTGTTGCTATTGATCTAATGAAATATTATACTTCAGTAGGTTTTTAAAGTTTATTAAGGTACCCCGAGGCAAGTGGGACATAAAAAAACGATAGTTCAAACAAATTGTTCAATAAAATATTCAGGTGTCAATATTTTTTAAATCAAACAACACAATCACATTTTGACAACATATTTGTTGGTGTGTGCTTGAAATTGATCGAATAATTTCGAAATTAGGAAAACATTAGAAGAAAGTTTTAGAATGAGCCATTAGACGCAGTTACCTAGCTAAACGGGGCAACCCGGGTAGAGCAGGTGAATAACAAAATAATGGTAAAATAAGAACAAATTTTGCAATCATATTTAGTTTAACCATTATTATGTTATTAATATATGACATTAAATATCTCATCAATAGCAAAACATACAATTATAGCAAAATTTATCATTGGTCTGTTATTCTTGAAAGTCATGTAATAACTAATCAATAACAGAATAAACTATCACGGTAAAATTTTTATTTGTGCAAATATACTAAAAAAAAAAACATTAAATATCCAAAGAATAACAAACATCACCATCACAGTAAAATATGATTTTTTTTAGATATTTGAAAACTTTATTTAAATAATCTCATGAGAACAAACTAATATCAAATTTTGCCATAATAGCTCATTTTACTATTCGTATGTATTTATTGAAGATTTAAAAAGCAAATGGTTTTGCAGGAAAGCAAAGTTTTTTTTTTTCAATCATGCAAAATTTAGATATTAAAGTCAAAGAACTAAAATTACCATTACTTTGATCTACTCGTGAATAGCTTATTTAGTTATTATTTTGTTATCAATATCTAAATAATAACATATTTTGTTATTTACGGTTGCCTATATTTTTGCTATTATTTTGTTATTACAATGGCAAAATTATTATGATTATGATATTATTTAGTTTTAATGCCATACAAACTTAGTTATTATTTTTGTTATTTTATCTCTTATTTCAAACAAATTTTGCTATTCAAACATTCTATTTTAATGGTGAATTTTGTTATTCTTTTGCAATTCTACTCTACCCGGGAAGTGGGACAAATCCAGTTTCATGCGTTCATCAGTAAGTCAACGATTATAATAATAAAATTGATTAATCCTAGATTTTTAATTTTGAGTACATTTTTGATGTACATAAGGGATTAACCATAAAATACGTAACGCTTTAAAAAGAAAACGTGTATTTAATAGTATGTCACATCGCACTTAATATTAACTGAAAATTCCTCAATTAAAGCGTAAAGAGGAATTAACATGTTCAAATTATATCATTTATAAGTTTTTAATTGAAAAGTAGCACATAAACTTTCAATAATTGACAAAATTATAAATATGTTCTGTTTTTATTAATATGCATGGCAGAAAACCGCTTAATGGCATGGAATTGTTTTCCGTAACTACTAAATTTGGTAGAAATAGCAAAACAGTTAAATTATAATAGAAAAGTAATCGTTCTCATAATGTATTTCAAATTTAAACTCTGTTTTTGTTCAATTTTAAAATTGCAATTAAAAAAAAAACAATAATTTTGAAGAATTACACATTTTTTCTCTCTTTTATGCAATTACGTAATTTGAGATTGATCTTTTTCGATAAAAATCATTTGTTTGAATGTTTTAGTGCTACTCTATAGAAAAATGTTTGAAACGTGTCGGAAAAGTTTTGATTCTAGTTTTTGTTTTGATAGGTCCCACTTACCCACAGGGTATAAAGACATTTTGAGGTAAGTTAGACCATCGAAAATTTCATATGAAATGAAAACAAAATACCAGTTAATCGTTAGCAGCTTGTAATAATATGTAAAGTTGTAGCTTACTGATGATAATTGAATTTATAACACAATTAGCACAAAGCATTGTTTGCTATACAAATAATAATTTAATGTGTTGAAATTTATATTCTTATATGCAAATCAGAGGCTTAAGACTACGATTTCAAATGAAGCCTATTGAGCTTAAATCGGTTATGATTTCGTTAAGATACAGCTGTTTTAAATTTGTTAGGTGATCTAAAGTTGATGAATTTTAAGCAGTCCAATTTCGCTGATTTTTACGCAATTTTTACGCAATATCTCGGATAAGATCTGACGGACGTTCTGCGTCGTTGATAGCATTGTTGCCCATTTTCAAATAAATAATCTATTCGAAGTGGACATTAATACTATTGGCGACGATCTAGAAGATTCACTAAGTAGAAATAAGTGGTGACAATCTTATTTTAATATGGTTTTTACATTGCCATAATAAGGAACACGTATTTTGTAACAATGGTATGAAAAATCTAATTCCAGCTTCATTTTCTCAAAATTTACAAGTAGAAAGTAGACGTTGTGAAGCATTGCATTTGCCACCGAAAAGTGAAACTTGTAGGATACTGTAATAGAAGCCTAAGGTAACTATACTCTTAAATATTCGCTATAATAATGACTATGGAAAGTAAGACGCTGTGATTGATCATTAGGATACACATGCTAGTTTCGATAAATTGTTGAACAGACAAATGAAATGAATCATTTCTTTAAGGAGATATGAACGTAATGACCAATAAATACTTTCAATAACAAAAAACGAAATGAACTAGAACTACTACTGAACAGCCTAATTTTGTTAAGACATGACGACAATTGACATTTAAGACTCTAATCTTACGTAAAAAACGGGAATAAACAGAACAACATGACTAAAAAGGACACTTAAATGACAAATGTTTCAAAATCATTTCGACTAGGCATTTTTTAGTAATGACACTACTACACTACTTCTTCAAACAAATTCTGATGGAGTTTTTGATTTTCACAATGCTTCATTTTCTCAGAAGCAAGGGAATATGGGTATTTTTCAAAAACTATCACGTCACAATACTAATAAAAACAGTGTTCATGTGGGCACCATAGCCTAGTCCGTCTGAGCATTGGTCATGGTAGAGGAGAAACTTGGCAAAAGCCAGACCGAGGGTTCAGCCTTGACAAGTTAAGCTGTCAGGCAGCTCCAACTGAATACCACACAAAAAAAGTGTTGCGCGGAATTAGGGCACGTTTTTTTCATAATGCCCTAATTCCGCGCAATGTTCTTCGCAGAACAACAAACAAGTAAAACAACATAGTCGTCTCCACATCTGACTATTTCTCTGGAAAGTATATTCATGCATAAATACGATTCGCGTACAGCCGGAATATCGGGAAAGCCCACTTACAAGGAAACTGGAAACCGTTCAGAAACTACGTGGTCATTCATGGTGAGAGAAAAAGTTTGTCCAAAGACCAAGGTCCATACAAATTGAAATATTGTTGTGTGAACAATAGACCACAACCCCTTGTGAGGAGGTAGTTCTGAAAATCAAAACACCACGTGGTATAGACAGCCCCAAAATATTATTCTATACATCTATAGACAAAATCGAGCCCCAAAGAGAGAGCGATAATAAAATCTATTTTTCTCGTTTGCTTCCCGTTGGGGATAGGTATTTTACTTTACTGGCACGATAAACAATCCCCGAACTTCCGATAGCAATAGTGCCCCCAGGTTTGGAGCTTGTTTAGAAAGATTTTATCATGCACTACTATCCCCTCGATCTGATCAAAGTTGTAGCAGTATACGATAAACAGTCTCTCATAATGTGCTGCATATTATGATAGTTACAGAGAGCGATACTTTAGAGATTCTTACAAGTTTCTCAGGATTCAATCCCTGAGAATAGCCATATTTTGTGTAATGTAATTTATGGATGACTCTTATGGTTCTTCTGAGGTTTCTGGTTTGCTTAAGAAAATTTAAGTTTGAATTGTTTAAAACATATCGATTCCAAGCAATAATGCGAACTGGCCCTTGTATTGTATGAACAGTGCAGAATTATCAATAGTATTGATTATTCTGAACCAATCACAATTTAATTTAAATTGAAAAAAGTAAACTCACGATGATAATGCAAAAATATTAATTATTTACACAAACTCACCTCCAGAAACCAGTTTCTCCAACCGATAGATCTTCATGTCCTCGCACTCGTTGGTGATCTTCGGTGATACATCGCTGAGATCCTTCAGCTCCGGCGTGATAACGCGCATGTTCTTGCGAACTGTGCTAGTGTTGATGTTGTAATATCCATTCCACATCTTCTCGATCAAATCGCGCAGCGATTTGGGCGGTAGAACAGTTTCCCGATCCAATGGCATCAAGAAGCAGCGACCGTTATCCTTGTCGATGATGCCCGACTGGTTATACTTGAAATCGTGCAGGAAACGGCCCTGTCGCTGGCCACGGAACACCGGCACGTTGATCTTGGAGTAGTTTTCCTCGTCGGACAGTCCAAGTTCAAATTCTTCCTTGAAGAATTGGTCGCTCACTTCCTTTTCGGTGTCCTCCATGCGTTTTTCCATCTCGTTGAAGTCGTTCTGGAATGGCTTGAATAAGTCTTCGATTTGACCGAACCGTTGAATTTGCGAGTTCAGTTCATCGGTGTCGTCGCGGAGCATCGAGTTCATGTAGTACATCTGGTTGTCGTTCATGTTGGATGAATCGTATGGGATCTGGCAGAAACCGTGGAAACGTAAGTGGTTCCGCGAATGGGCATACTGACGATAGTAAAACACGCCGGCAATGATGCCCAGCGATGTGACCAGAAGCGCAATCAGAAACAGGATGTAAGTGGTAGCCGATGTGAAGCGACGGGCACGGCGGATCAGAATTATGCTGGACGCAGCTGACTCGTCATCGCGAGGTACATCCTACAAAATAAATTAAGAACAATGTCAAAGAAGTTGTGGTAATCTGGTGTGAGAGGTAGGAAATATTTATGTTTCGGTTCACCGATTACAAAACAGCCTTGGGATTGGAGAGGGATACATAAAATATCACATATGAAAGTAACTTTAGATTAGAGCGCGTTTTAAATTATAGACTTTAAATGTTAATAATGTGAATTGTTATGGTAAAAATTTAGGCGTTTGAAATGCTGAGAGTTGAAAAACTACCGTAAATGCCAGATAGGCAAAAAGTAGTCAAGTTCAAAGTTCAAAAGTTCCTATTCTATAAGACGAACAGTAATTTCAGATGATATTGATCATTTTTTCATGGGTTTTCAGGTCTGTTTTCCGTAATCTTTTCATGATGAAATTGATCACTTATCAATACAATTACTGTTAGTTTTGAAAACAACTAATCAATTTTGGCTCCCTGAATTCGAACACGCTTGCCTAATTATTAACAATGTAAGCTGTGCGACGATGTATGTGTTAAATGTACAGCTCATATATCCGAACGAATTTTAACTGCGAAATGATGATCCCATTCGCTTTGGGATAATCGAGTTCAGTTCACCTTCAAGCGTCGGGGTCTCTCAAAGGGCTCCGCAGCTTGTAGGTTGAGTAGGGAGTCGTGGGTTCGATCCCCACCGGAGCACGTGCTTTCTTTTCGCAATTTCAATTTCATTTTGTACATTTGACACGTGTTTCGTTGTGTACATGTAAACTTCAAAACGTCAAAACCTTATAACAGCAAGTTTCCTTAGGTGGGAATTACCTATAACTTGACCATTAATTAAAAGTGCAAAAATAGAGTAAAATATATCCACATTTTGCAAATTTTAGGTAAAATATGATACTTTGGTCGAGTTGAGTCTAGTACACGACACTGAAGACGGCCTTAGGGTTCATTCACTAATTTCATAACGCCAAAAATGGCCATTTTTATACCCACCCACCCCTTCGTTACGCTTTTTGTATGAATATTTTACAAATTTTGTAAGGGCTGTAACATTTTAAGGACACCCACCCACCCCCTCCAGCGTTATGAAATTTATGAACAGGCCCTTACAGTTCAGGTCGAAATACGCGTATCTGTTAAAGGACACAAACTCTAGTGGAATTTAATGGTATAGTACTGATGCATTTTACCTACGCACCCCTAGTGCGCTCTAAAGTCAGTTGACGGTCGTCCTTCTGACGATCATAAGGTCGGTGTTCAGACAGACTGGACCAAGTGTTTTTTTTAATGTTTTCAGAAAAACGTCTCCCAGGCATTCGAACATCAAAATATTTGCTCCATTTGCTTTAAGAATGGAACTTATGTGTTTGATGATGCATCTGTATAAAAATAGCATCGAAAAAATCAGAATTAATGGAGTCCTTAAAGAATCCTTCAGAACGCCAAAATATCATCTAGTCCGGTCTGTCTGAACACCGACCATATATGAACGAATCGAAGTAGCCGAAGGGATCTGATCATTAGTAAATAAACATGACGTTCAGTCTCATCTGAACTACCAGCTTATCCAGTTAGCTTTTACTTGTACTTCATCACAGTTGCTCTTAATACAAGTTCACTTTTCCTCCGCCGGTCTCAGGAATTGTAAAGTGGCGACGAGGATGCGATAAAAGTAATGAAAAGCCCACCGTATAATCCCGCCAGTAACAGTCAGGCTGAAAGATTGGTTAAAACGGTGAAGGAAGTCCTCAAGAGATACCTAATGGATCCTGAAATTTCGGGTTTGGACATGGAAGACCAGATAAAGTTGTTTCTGTATAATTTTAGAAACAATAATTTGACAAAAGATGGACATTTTCCATCGGAGAGGATATTTTCATATAAACCAAAGACTGTTTTAGATTTCATAGATCCAAGAAATAATTACAAGAAACATCTTAACGTACCACCCCCACATGATGATGTTAACACTAAACATCGTAGTGGAAATATTCTGAAAAATACAGAAGATATTGACAATCTGACGGTAGGGGATGAAGTGTGGTACAAGAACCACAACCCCCACAATTAAGTTAGATGGATTAAGGCAACTTTTGTTAAAAAATTATTCTCGCAATACGTTTCAGATATGCATTGGAAGCGTGGTCACCATGGCGCACAGGGACACAGATGCGAGCATGTAAGCCGTCTGCAACGTGGCAAAGGCCGAACGTTTGGATTACGAGAGCGCAGTCAAGTAAGGAAACCTCGATTGCGCCAACCGGCGATGAACCGCCCTCCAGTAACGATCCGCCTTTTGGCGAAGAAAATCAGCAGCAGGCCACGAGGGGACGCAACAAGAGAAGACGCCTGGAATCAGGTTCCAACCAGATAGAGCCCCGGAGATCCAAACGGATGAAGAAAGTTAATCGTAGTGACGATTTTTACTTTACTTGAATTTTGCGAGCTTGATAAAAAAAGTTTTTGATCAACCAAATTTGAATTCGTGATTATGATATTATTGTAATGAATTGTTTCACGCTGTGATAAGTTTAAGCTATGTAAAAGGGGGAGAATTGATGTATTTTTCTTACGCACCCCTAGTGCGCTCTAAAGTCAATTGACGGTCGTCCTTCGGACGATCATATACGAACGAATCGGAGTAGCCGAAGGGCTCTGATCATTAGTAAATAAACAAGACGCTCAGTCTTATCTGAACTACCAACCTAACCAGTTAGCTTTTACTTCATCACAGTTTCTCTTAATACAAGTTCAATTTTCCTCCGCCGGTCTCAGGAATTGTAAAAGTACTAAATTCGGTTTTTCATTTACCGATAGTTTGGCGTTTTTTTTTTTTTTTTTGGCATGCTTCGCTAAATTTAATGTTCACTAGTGGTCCCGGCAAACTTCGTCTTGCCATCAAGAAGGCTGTTGAGAAACGTCATGCAATCCCCCATACAAAATTACACATTAGTCTTCTCCCGTTTTCCCGATTATTCCTGAACTTTTTTTTCTCGCACGATCACGTTGCATCCCTTGTCGAATGCAACAGTGAAAAACTCACATCAATCTGTTGATCCGTTCTCAAGTTATTTCGTGACATACAAACACCACTCCATTTTTTATAGATAGAATATGTAGATTTTAGGCAACTTTCATTTTGTTCCGTGAAGCTTGAGCCACATAATATCGCTCAAGCTTCTACTCCACTGGTTCGGACCAGGCTTGGGAACTGTGACCACTATTTACCACAGTTCATTCAATTCTGCCAGTCAACCAAAACACAAAGCAGCAGCAGCATCAATACCATCAGGCGTTGCGCTGCCACGTTTCACACACTGCTTGATTGTTTTTGTCTCTCCTCTATGATCGTTTTCGGGCAGCCATCTCGAGGTGAATGATTAAAAAAAATGTTAAATTATTCAATCGGTAATATTTCGCTTGTGTTTTCAACTAATTTAAATCTATAAGTGCTAATAGCAAGAGCACAATTCATTCCGTTGCGATACATAATGAACAAGTTCGATTTCATGCTGCCTTTATCGAGCAAAAATGCAAAAGGGCCCATTCACAAGTTTCATAACACTAGAGGGGTGGGTGGGTGTCCTAACAATGTTACGGCCCATACAAATATTTAATAATATTCATACAAAAAGCGTTACAAGAAGGTAGGTGGGTGTTCCAAATGGCCAATTTCAGCGTTATGAAATAAATGAATGAGCCCAAACTCCGAAAACCGGAAAAATTGTGTCACCACTGTGCTTGAGTCATTTCGCATTCGGGTTTGAAAAAAACGTTAAGAAGAAGAAGATTACAGTTGTGAAGAGCCGTGACATTTTTTTTTTTGCTTTGAACGGTCATGGTTTGCTTTGGATGTTGATGGTCGTGTAGAAAAATGTGAAAGACGAGGTGCTAAATGTTTACTACAGTACATTTCCCATCCCTGATTCGGACTTTTGCCCCACTGTGGGTCAAAAATGTTTTCCATGAATTTATGCAAAAATTAATGCAACTCGAAGCATCCTATGATAGGCCTTGTTAAGGCCCATATTCGATATTAAATGTTCATTTCATTCAATGAAAGGTCGACCGAAAATTACAACAACAAATAGTCAACTCCCAATCGATTTCTATAATATTTGGAGTGAAAGCCTCTAACTTGAATATTATTCAAACCACCATGACGTTTATGTCATTTGTTTTGAATTTAGCTGGAATTCTTAAAAAAAAAACTTTTGCACCACCTTACCAAAGACAAATTAAAGACTTCCATGTCCCTTGCAGTTGCACAAAATGTTATGGCTCATAAGGTAATCTACAATTCCGTGAAAAGTGTACTGCGATCTGTCAAACTTGGGTACCTTTTGTACTACCGAGGGACCAAATGCAGTACTAGAAGTGGTACCCAATCTGAGTCCGAGTGTGACGGAGCTGACCTTACTTCAATCGAAATTTGGCACCATGACTCATTTGAAAGATCTGGGCGTTAAATTATAGAAATTCATTTAATTTTGATTCATATTTTCGAACTTTTGTACAAAAAGTGAATGATCATCAAAATTGTCTTCTAAAAGCTATCAAGGTTGCACCATTTTACGATATTTGGCACCTATTATCATGCATACATATACACTATGGCTAGGAAAAAGTTATTTTTCAAAAGTTGCGGGCACGTTTCGCGAGGCGAGGCTTAAAATGTCGCTCTTATTAACTAGGTATATGTCTGCATTATTGGCTGCATTGAGAAAACCCAACAGGAACAAATATAACCATGCACGGCAATTATCACGTAATGAATGCGCCTACCGATCGGCTCATCATCCACTTCATACCTCAAGACCGTCTACGAGCACCCTCCTGCATACACGACATATTGCCGATTTGGCACTTTCGTCATACTGCGGGATATCTTACTACCTACGGTATCCCAAAGGGCAAACAAATAAATATTTGCATCAACGCTTTGCGATTACACCAAGCGGCCGAGGGACTTTTATAAACATCGTAAACTTGCTTCACATACCTACCTAGGGGAAGAACTGCACAGCAATTTATCGAACTCGGAGAGCGATTTACAGAAAGCACTTCTTGGAATTTGCATTCCACAATTGGTATTTCAGGTAAATATGAACGCAATTGAGCTCAATTTGTGTCGGCGTCAGTTTTATCATCTCATTCCGGTACATAGTGTCACAATCGAAATTGAGTGTGGCTCACATTTGCAACGAATTGGCATGTACCCCAATGAAGCCATTAACAATTGGCCACCAGTTATCAGAAACGCAAGAAGCAAAACAGTTAGCTACTTATCTAAGGTGGCTTAAACGTTCCGTTGTGATACATACTTAGCCACGTGGCTTACTAAGAGCGAATACTAAGTCACGTAGTCTCGATAAGTGAAAAATGATTGCGGTGTAATTTATCGACCTACAGAATATTAGCAACTCACCTATGCGAACATGATAAAAGCTAGTTGAGTCGATGCAAATATTTAGTAGGTCACCACCTAAAAAAGTTATAAGAGAGACAACAATAGCGCAACCAGGATTTGGTCCTGGGGGTGAGTGGGTTGTTAATTCAAATGTCATGTTTTTTGGAAAGTCATCTGTTGGTGACGACCGAGGGTCTTGGTATTCTAAGAAAACGGTGAAAACGAGTTGCCTTGAAATCCGATGGTTAGTTGAATTTTCTATCCAACGGTTTCGGCTGAATTAAACAGCCGAAACCGTCGCATATAACGGCCCTTTTTCCATACTACCCAGAAAGCTAAGCACTTCAGTCGTACAGAACTATCATTCCTCTAGAATAATAGAAGTATATATTACTAGTAGGGTGCAGAGCTACTTGGGCAGTTCCATTGATTCACTTTTGGTATGGGGGTTTCACGGCCGAATTCTATGAATCTTTGCATAAGAAGCATTCAGTACGACACATATTGTGACCAAATATGAGCTCAGTAGGTTTCAAAAATAAAAACACTGCCGAAGTGGATCAAAAATATCAAGGAATAGGATCCGGCTCCCTATACACTACCCACCATAAGTATGGAATCGCATCATCTAGTATTGCAACACCCCAGTTGAATATTGCAGCACCCTCCAAAAAGTTTATCATCACCTAAAAATAATAATATTTATTGATGTAAATATCTCGGAATCCTTAGTTTCTACAAACTTGCGGTCTTCAGCAATTTTGCCGCTACGTGGCGCTAGAGTGCATGTAACTTTCGTTAGATTAATTATACTCTAAGCTCAGCGATTCCCAAGTATGCGAATTTCGCCCCCTTGGGGGCGATTTTCAGGTTCAGGGGGGCGAAAAATTTGTAAAACTGAATTTGGGGGGCGAAAAATGCTAGAAGGGGGCGAAAGGAGAGCAATTGAAAACAAAATAGATTCATGATTTTGTAAGAGACAATCATATTTTTGATGATAGCATATTTTATTTTTCACGCATTTGTAAAACTACCCATTTTGATATTTGTTGACACGCATTCTAATCAATATTTCTAGTACAATTCATTTATAAATAAATGTATTTGGTGGACAAGGGTTCCAATGATCAAAAAAGGCGAAAGCAAAAAAGTTTGGGAAACACTGCTTCTAGCTCATAATCCTGACCACTAGAAAGTTCGTGTTTTCAGCAAAGTTGTTACGAAACCTTGTAAGCAACTTGAGGCACACTGTCTTGTTAGCAATTTTGCTGCTACGTGGCGGTAGTGTGGATGTAATTTGGTCATATTATAACAAGTTCTAGCTCATGATCCCGTCGCTACGTGGCACTAGTATGCATGTTATTTGGTCATATTCCAATAGACTCTACCTCATGATCTTGACTACCTAGACAGTTCGTGTCCTCAGCAAAGTGTTACGAATTATGAAATTCAATTTGAGAAAGCACTGTTTCGTTCGCAACTTTCCAGCTACGTGGCGCTGGCGTGCATGTTATTTGGAAATGTTCAAGCAGGCTCTAGCTGATGATCCCGACTACCTAGAAAGTTCTTGTTTTCACCAAAGTTGTTAAGAACCTTGGAAGCAATTTGAGGCGGCACTGTTTAGTTAGCAATTTTGCCGCTACGTTGCGGTAGTGTGGATGTAATTTGGTCATATTATAGCAAGTTCTAACCCATCATCCCGACCACTTAGAAAGTTCGTGTCTTCGGCAGAAGCTGAAAAGCAATTTGAGGCAGCCCTGTTTAGTTAGCAATTTTGTCGCTACGAGGCGCTAGTATGCATGTTATATGACCAGGATCTAGCTCATGATCCCGACAACTTAGAAAGTTCGTGTCTTCAGCAAGGTTGTTCAAAAGCTTTAAAGCAATTCGAGGCAGCCCTGTTTAGTTAGCAACTTTGCCGCT